>NW_024582605.1:0-6538 GCF_018398535.1 Haplochromis burtoni
TGGAATCCTCTTTGACCCTTGATCAAACTCTCACATACTGTGAAAATGGATTTTGTCGAGAAGTATGCCGTTAAAGTACCAAATGCCATTATTGTTAGCGGTGTTACTGATAGAGATAAAGACAAAGAGGTATTTGAGTTTCTGGAGCGACATGGTACTATTCGTAGAGTACTCTCTGTCGATGATGACTCTTCTGCATTCTACAAAAGTCAGATTGTAGAGTTCGAGTCCGGTGCAGCCGTTGAAATATTAGCACCTAAGCTGCCTTACCTCTTACAGTCCACTGACAATCCAGATGTCAGTTACCGCATTCGAGCCTTAACTGACGTCTATACTAAGACCGTAGGGGGCAGTGTTACTGAGGCTTACATTAGCAACCTGAAGGGTTTAGCCAAGTTAAGTGGGAAGGATTTCGAAGAAGTGTTGCGGGAGGCCCTATCCACAATAGGGAAGACCATTGAGGCTGCTGAGACAGCTGAGATAAACCCTGAAAATGATGCTGCTGATCAGACTTGCCCTGTGGTAGGATCCACACAACTTGGAGCCTCACCTTCAGTCTTAACTGAACTGCCTCACCCTGCTGAACCCATTCAGGGCGCATTCCAACGCCCCATGAGACCAAACTTGACACCTCAAATATTGAGTCCAACTGACCTCAACCCACCAGAGGTTCAGAAAGTAGTCGTCGAGCATGTTGTCAAGAGTGTTGAAAAGACATCACATGCTCACTCTACATTAAGACTCAGAGCTTTCTCTGGTAAGATGCCCAGACCTTACAGCGAAGCTGACTATGAAACATGGCGTTCTCATGTTGACTTGTTGATGGAAGATACTTCTTTGTCAGAGTTGGAAAGAACTCGCAAGATTCTTGAAAGTCTCCTTTCTCCCGCTTCTGATGTCATCCGCCCTCTTGGGCCAGAAGCCACTCCTGCAGACTATCTTAACCTTCTGGATTCAGCTTTTGGCACCGTCGAAGATGGTGAGGAACTGTTTGTACGCTTCATGAACACCCTCCAAGATCATGGTGAAAAGCCCTCTGCTTATCTGCTTCGTTTGCAGGTGGCAGTCAATCACACCGTGCGCAGAGGTGGGCTTGAACCACATGAAGTAAATAAGCAGCTTCTTAAACAGTTTTACAGAGGCTGCTGGGATGATAACTTGCTAACGGAGTTGCAATTGGAGCTAAAGCATAAGGAGCCACCCACTTATGCAGAGCTATTGCTTCTCCTGCGTACTGCAGAAAACCGACAAGAAGTTAAAAACACGCGAATGAAGAAACACTTTAGCGCCACGAAACCAAAAGCAGTGTCTCATGAACAGACGGTCACTGAAACAAATGCAGATGTTCGTCAAGCACAGTCAGATAGTCTAGAAGAGCTGAAAAAACAAGTTGCCGATCTAAAAAGCCAATTAGCTGCCGTTGTGAAGCCAAAGAAACAAGCAACACTGAAGACAGTTCGAACAAGGAAACCTGAAAATAAAAAACCTGACCATGCCAAACCTGAAAACTCACCTCCACCCAGCCGCCCCAGTACTAGGCCCAAGCCCTGGTATTGCTTCCGCTGTGGGGAGGATGGACATATAGTAGCCACTTGTGAGTCAGAGCCCAATCCTGCCCTTGTAGTTGCAAAACGAAGGGAATTAAGAGTGAGAAGGCAGATATGGGACAGGCAGAATGACCAGCTTTCTTTAAACTAAATTCTGCCTCCGTTGCGGGACAAATGGAGGCTGATGCTTTGTTAACCCGTCCCACCCAGGTTAAACAAAAAGCTTCACCTAAAAAGCGTGCCAGCCTAAAGTCACACACAAGATCAGATTCCTTCGACTTTCCTAAAGGTCTAATTGGTACAAAGAGTACTGCACAAGTGAAAGTTAATGGTCACACAGTGAGTTGTTTGCTAGATACTGGTTCCCAGGTGACTACAGTCCCTGAGTCCTACTATCGTCAGCATTTGTCCTCTCATGAGATTAAGCCATTGTTTGAACTTTTAGAAGTTGAGGGTGCCAACGGTCAGTCTGTGCCTTACTTAGGCTACATTGAACTGCATGTCACTTTCCCAAAGGACTTCCTTAGCATTGAAGCTGAAGTGCCGACACTTGCCTTAGTTGTCCCCGATGTGCGCACAGCTTCTCAGTCCTTAGTGCTAATTGGGACAAACACATTAGATGTACTTTATGAGCTGTACTCTAACACATGCCATGAACTGCAGCTGAACCTGCCATATGGCTATAGGGCAGTTCTAAAAGTTCTTGAGTCACGACACAAACAGTCCAAAGACAGTAGTCTTGGTTTAGTGACGATGCACAACAAAGAGCCACAGTTGATTCCAGCAGGCCAAACTGTTGTTCTAGATGGTGCTGTAGCTGTGTCAGCCGGTAACGGTGAAAAGTCTGTCTTGTTAGAGTATCCACGAATGTCAGCCTTACCTGGTGACATCCTTGTGAAACCTTGTCTCATAGACCTACCTGAACGAGCACCTTACCTTGTTCCAGTTATACTCACCAATGAATCCGAACATGATGTGACAATCCCTCTAAATTGTGTCATCGGAGAAGTCAGTGCATATCAAAGAGTTCTATCTCACGAACACTCAGTGAGAACTCCAAGATCCCGAACTGAGCAGAAGTCAAATGTAACGTATAACTTTGACTCTTCCCCTATTAGCGCTGAATGGAAGGAGCGCATAACCGAAAAGCTAAGCCAAATGCCCGAAGTGTTTGCACAGAATGATCTTGACTTTGGAAAGACGGATCAAGTGAAACACACAATCAGATTGTCAGATGAAACACCGTTCAAGCATAGAGCGCGTCCCATACATCCGAACGACCTGGAGGCAGTCCGTAAGCACCTCAAAGAACTGCAAGAAGCTGGCGTGATCAGGGAATCTACCTCCCCTTTCTCTTCACCCATTGTAGTCGTGCGGAAGAAAAATGGTGAAGTCCGCCTCTGTATCGACTACAGAAAGCTTAACGCGCAGACTATAAAAGATGCTTACGCTCTCCCCAATTTGGAGGAAACGTTTTCCACCTTGATCGGGTCGCAATGGTTCTCTGTCCTGGATTTAAAATCTGGGTACTACCAAATTGAGATGGAGGAGCTGGACAAACCAAAGACGGCGTTCGTATGTCCCATCGGCTTTTGGGAATTTAATAGAATGCCCCAAGGCATTACAAACGCCCCCAGCACATTCCAGCGGCTCATGGAGAAATGTATGGGCGACATGAACCTGCGCGAAGTGATCGTGTTTCTCGATGACATCATTGTATTCTCCAAGACACTTGAAGAACATGAGGCTCGCTTAATGAAAGTTCTTGATCGCCTGAAAGAATATGGGCTCAAACTCTCACCCGAAAAATGCAAATTTTTCCAAACTTCTGTCAGATATCTTGGGCATATTGTGTCCAGCAAGGGAGTGGAGACTGACCCTGAAAAGGTGGAAGCCTTAAGTACCTGGCCTGTGCCCCGTGATCTTAAACAGCTCCGCTCATTCTTAGGCTTTTCAGGGTACTACAGGCGGTTCATTAAGAACTATTCGAGTATCTTTAAGCCCCTCACTAACATAACATCAGGCTACCCTCCTTTGCGCAAAAGCACAAAGCCTAAAGCTAAGTCCGTCCAGTACCATGACCCCAAGACACCTTTCGGTGAGCGATGGACTCCCTCTTGTGATCTTGCTTTCAAAACCATCATTGAAAAGCTCAGTACTGCGCCTGTATTGGGTTTTGCTGACCCTAAACTGCCATATACGCTCCATACCGACGCCAGCACTACAGGGCTTGGCGCCGCGCTCTATCAAGAGCAGAATGGCCAGACCAGGGTGATAGCTTATGCAAGCCGTGGGTTGTCTAGGAGTGAATCTCGTTATCCCGCCCATAAGTTAGAGTTCTTAGCCTTGAAGTGGGCAGTAACGGAAAAGTTTGCAGATTACTTATATGGAAATCAGTTTACTGTCGTAACAGACAATAATCCTCTGACGTACATATTAACTACTGCTAAGATGGATGCCATGAGTTACAGATGGCTAGCTGCCCTGTCAACGTTTAGCTTTAAGCTCCAGTACAGAGCAGGCAAGCTTAACTCAGATGCAGATGGCCTTTCTAGACGGCCACATGGCGAGTTGCTTAACGACGCAGTGTCCCAAAAAGAGCTCGACCGCATACAGCAGTTCACACAGACTCACCTGTCCCTACCTGACAGCAGTTTAAGTCCTGAAGTAGTGTCTGCTATTTGTGAGAAACACCTTGTATGCAGCTCTCAAAATGACACCATCCCTTTTGTTCACTCGCTAGCCATTTCTGCAGCTGCCATTCCAGGTGACTTTGTCAATGAGAATGACTGTGGTGGTCTTCCTGTTATGCCCCATATGTCCTCTGAACAGATCACAAACGAACAAAGAACAGACCCTTGTCTGAGGGAAGTTATTGCACAAATTGAAACTGGAGAAAAGGTCCCACCAACTGTGCGAGCTGAACTTCCTGACATCAACCTTCTACTCCGAGAGCTCAATCGATTGGAGATGCACAATAACATCCTGTACCGAACTCGCCAAGATGGAGGAGATGTTACTTACCAGCT
The DNA here is from genome assembly GCF_018398535.1 of Haplochromis burtoni. NCBI lineage: Eukaryota > Metazoa > Chordata > Actinopteri > Cichliformes > Cichlidae > Haplochromis > Haplochromis burtoni. Next base: position 4,577 of record NW_024582605.1, read on the forward strand.
TGTCTTACCTGAACAGCTCCGTGACTCAGTCTTCCAGAGCCTCCACTGTGACATGGGCCACTTAGGCACTGAACGTACCTTAGATCTTGCCCGAACAAGGTTCTATTGGCCTCGCATGGCAGCATATATAGAATATAAGATCAAAACATGCAACCGCTGTGTAAGACGTAAAACTCCTCCAGAAAAAGCAGCTCCACTAGTGAATATCAAATCCACCAGACCCCTTGAACTAGTCTGCATGGACTTCCTGTCCATTGAGCCTGATCGAAGTAATGTAAAAGATGTGCTTGTATTAACCGATCATTTCACGAAATATTCATTAGCCATCCCTACCAGCAATCAGAAAGCTCAGACCGTTGCAAAAGCCCTTTGGGACAACTTCATAGTCCACTACAGGATACCCGAACGATTGCATAGCGATCAAGGTCCCGACTTCGAGTCCCACATTATCCAAGAGCTTTGCAAGATCATGGCATTCGTAAAATCCGGACAACACCCTATCACCCCAGAGGAAACCCGGTAGAACGTTTCAATAGAACGTTACTAAGTATGCTAGGTACTCTTGAGGAAAAGGACAAAACTCAGTGGCACAACTATGTCAAACCGCTCGTTCATGCGTACAATTGTACGAAAAACGATACAACTGGTTTTGCCCCATATGAGTTAATGTTTGGCCGTCAGCCAAGATTGCCAGTCGATCTAGCATTTGGGCTGCCCTTTAACAACAAAAGTTTCAAGTCTCATTCTCAGTACATAACAAAACTAAAGGCAACTCTACAAGAGACCTACAAACTAGCAACAGACCATGCTAACAAAATGGCAGAAAGAAACAAAACAAGATTTGATATGCGAGTGAAGCCCTCAAAACTAGAGCCAGGTGACAGAGTTTTGGTGCGTGCAGTCCGTCTCAGAGGCAAGCACAAGCTAGCCGACAAGTGGGAGACTGATATTCACGTTGTGGTGAACCAAGCAGGTGACTTGCCCGTCTACAGTATAAAACCCCTAACAAAAGAGGGCCCAGTCCGCACAGTCCACCGCGATCTCTTGCTCCCTTGTGGTTTTCTTGCCCCTGTTGAGGAGAAACCTGTCCAACCAACTCATGTACGCAAACCAAAAACAAGGCAATCACCTAAACAACATGAGGAATGTGATCATTCAGAACTGGAAGATGAGGATGTCTGTTGGTTCAGAGAGGAACTTCTTCAAGAGCCCATAAAGGTCACCCGAGTCTATGAGATTCCCCAGCCAAAGACACACCCTAATGATCACGATCATGCTGAAACTCATTTGCCTGGAGGAGACAACTTGCATGAACATGACAACTTGCTTGGAGCTGACAATTTAACCGGATGTGACAACTTGCTTGGAGCTGACAATTTAACTGGATGTGACAACTTGCTTGGAGCTGACAATTTAACCGGATGTGACAACTTACCTGAATGTGGAAATCCACTTGGATGTGGAACACTAGAGGAGAATGAAACCATGGTGGAACACTCAAACACTGACAATGAAAGCGAGAGCGACACTAACTTACCTGATGGACCTACCTGTGATGGGCCAGTGGAAGAAGACAACTCAAAGGATAATCAAGCAAACTCAAGTCAGTCAAATACTGAGAGTGAAGCCACAGCGACCATAAGGCGCTCAGAGAGAACAAGAACCCAACCAGAACGACTGCAATATGGTCAGTTGGGAAATCCTCTCGTTTCCATTGCCCAGTCCCTGTTTCAAGGTCTAAGCCTGGCTTTTACCAGTGCCTTGACAGAACAAGATTCTGTGGTCATCCCCATGAAGGCTGGTTCCCTTATCATTACCGTTTAGCTATCCCATGCAAAGGGACTTGCATGATTCTAAGGGGGGATAGTGTAACCCAGTGTTAAAAACGGGATTAAAAGTATAAATATTCATACTCTCACGATGGGAATAAATATTGATAAAAACAAAGTTAATTATAATAAA
>NW_024582605.1:6558-7417 GCF_018398535.1 Haplochromis burtoni
CTTTTGAAATGTATTTTGGTCTGAAACTAATAAAGATCACACTAAAGTGATGGTTCATCATAGAAAGGAAGGCCTTCTCTGAATGAGACAAACTCAGAATCTGTGTCTTTCTTTTCTGGTTTAGAGACTTCAGGAACTTATTTTTTTCCATATATGATGATGATCATGATGAATGAATTATGATCACATGGAAAAGATACCGTTTGTATGTTTAATAACATGAAATATTATTTCACACAACTTCTTACTTGTATACGGTAAGTGTTTAAAGCTGCAAATGCGGTTCCGATCCACACTCCAGTCCAGATGGTGGCGGTAAGGCACCTGAAGTTGTTTGCCATCTGCCATAAATAGAAAGAAGAAGACAAAGCAGGATGTCGTGTCACTACCCGATCCGTACTGGAAACCCGATCGGTACCCCACATGTGCGAAGGTGTCTACTTCCGGTCGAAGCGTTTTACGATAGTTACGGGTCAGAGTATCTGTTAAGATGTTAAGAATAATAAGAATCTCTTAAAATAGTCAAAGGAGCTTGCCAAGAAAAGTGTCTGGACTTCTTTAAGTTACTTGAAGACGTTTCACCTCTCATCCGAGAAGCTTCTTCAGTTCTACAGTTCTTGGCAAGCTCCTTTGACTACGATGACCTGGATGACCGAGAACCTTCACAGACAAATCTCTTAAAATGTTTCCAATAATGAAAAATTTCAATGTAATGTAGACAAAAACGAAAAATAAAAAGATAGTTATGGATCAGGACTCCCCGATCCTTACTGCGCATGTGCAAAGTCGGACCGTACAAATCGGGTCTATCCGAATATGTGATGTCTTGATAAACCAAGCAGATATTTGAAATTTACAC
>NW_024582605.1:7442-25639 GCF_018398535.1 Haplochromis burtoni
CTCTGCAGGGGTCTGGAAAGGATTTTCCAGGGTGCAGCGCTGGGTCTCCAATTCAGTGAGCCTGACCTCCAGAACTGTAAATACACAACATTCCTTTCAAGTATCATTATTGCCTAACAAGGCAGAGAAGTAGCAAAAGATCTGACACACTGATCACTGAGGAAAATACAGGAGAAACAAGTGAAGGAGCCACTGGCTCAACTACAATCTGTGATAAGCTAGAAAATTCAAAAGCACAAAGTGAATGAATAATGTGAATATAATTACAGGTGATTGAACAAGTTTGACTTTTTGCTGGCAATGTGGACCAAGCTCTCATAACGTGCCAGAATATCTTTTGGAGCGACCTCAGAGCTGTGGCATCACTCGGCATCATTTCATGGACTCGCCATAAACAGCTGTGAGAGCTTGTCAGCTTGGTGCTGAGGCCACAAAGAAGAAGCAGAGCCTTTTCACATAGAAAAGTCTACGAGATCAAAGGCTGACTTGGCAAAAATGGATTAAAATTACACGAAATAACACTGAGGTGTTATTTTTGCAGTCCAGTACAAGAGCACCTGGCTGCAGCCACTGGGAGCATCATATTGCGACCTCCACACTAACCGGAATCACGTAACTTCAAAATAAATTTGGTTCTAAGTGTTTTTGTTTTGTTTTTTTATAATTGTACAAACGAACAATTACAGCGCATATCTTACTAATCGAAAAGATATGTACACGTATAGGTGGTTAAGAACAAAGCAGCCATCGAACAAAAGAACACTATAGGTCAGAAATAACATAAAGCAGCATACAAGTACATTAAGTGACCTTCAATATAAAAGTTAAAAAACAAAAGTACGCACACACAGTCTAGCTACATCAGTTGAAAAGCAGCATCAAAAATTCAAGTAAGGTGTGAGCTTTATTTAAGTTACACTTGTCTAATGAAGCCTTCAATAGAAGGACTTCGTTTTTAAAGCCAGCAAAAATCGGAGTAATTTTCAAGAAGCGACATTTATGAATGAAAAATTTTGCAACTATAAATAAGTTGTTAATTAATAATTTTTTTTATTTTCTGTTTGTAGGCAAAATCTAATTACTTGAAAGGTTAGAGAAGGGCGGTCAATATTTTTAGAGGTTAACCAGTACTGAAAATCATCCCAAAAAGATCTGGAACTTTCACATGAATAAAAGAGGTGCTCTGTAGTCTCAATAGGGCTTTGGAGTTGACGTCAAGCCGCAGTGCATTGTGGAATTGCGGCGCCATGTCAGTAGGCCAGGAAGCAGAACAAGCGCACAGTGGTCGTGTCCAAATTCATGGGCTGCATCCTCCTGAGGACCCGGCCTTCACGGTCTACGTGGGCCGGGTCCTCAGGAGGTCGGGTAGGCCGGAAGTAAACGGCTGTGGAATTGGACGGTCTAGCCTTCTCGATCTACTCCCGCCCTTAAATCAGAGTATTTCCGGTCGTCAGCGCCACGGCACGAAAACGTGACAGACGTCACCGAAAACGTGACGAACTTGACAAACAAAGCAGATATTTGAAGTTTACACACCCACATTCTCGCCTGAAAATATGTTAAAAGTTTATTTTGTGACCCAGAAAGATTAATAAGAGTAATTTTAAAACTTAGTAGCGGCCGCCATTAGCCGGAAACTGGAGCTTGGCTGGGCCGCGCTATGAATTCTGGGATATGGTGGGCCACGAAGGACACACCCGACCCATCCTTCAAATTCGGGGAAAAGGAGGACGCATTTGTCGGCTGCATTCGGAGGAGTCTATGAATTTGGACAGCCTTAGGGAGAAAGATGGCGGAATAAGCGGTTGTACAATCTGCGGGTCTGATTAAGAAACGTGATTTTGATGTCCTGTAAAATACTTTACTGACAAACTGTTACTCCAAAGGAAGTAGAACGCAAGCGAAACCCCCTGGAAGTTACTTTGACAGACCTTCAGGCTAGACACAAAGATAAACTTAGAGGATAAAAATGGCTAACCCCAAGCTAGCAGGTAGCCTCTCCGACCAGATTACAACCTTGCTGCTATGCGAAGCATGTGAGGATGAAGATATAGAAGAGATGGAACTTCAGAAAGAGATCGGAAGACCCATAGGTGACCACACTCCGTTACCAAGTCCCAATTCCAAAAAAATGAAAAGCAAAACTACTGAGAAGCAGGTGAGCATCGAGAATGTATATGAAGTTTTGCTTGGCTTCACAAAGAGATGCGAGGAAAGGTTTGATTTGCTTGAAAAGAAGTTGGAAGCCTTCGAACAACGCATTGAAGTAAATACACAGGCGACCCAAAAAAACAGAGGAAATTGACAAGCTGAAGACGAAGGTGGAGTCGCTGATGAAGGAAAACAAAGAATTAAAGGAGAGCTGTCTGGAGAGTGCACGTTACCGCAGAAGATGGGACCTCAGAATTTTGGGTCTGACAGAGAAGGACAACGAGAATACACGTGAAACAGTGATCGGCATTCTAACAAGAGTGGTTCCTGTATCAGTGGAAAAACTGCAGCTCATGGTTGATACAGTACACCGACTGGGGAAGAAAGACAATGCAGTGAGCAACAAGGTGCCAAGACCAATCATCATACAGTTCAGCATGAGGACGGCAAGGGATGAAGTATGGAGGAAATCCAAGGAGGCCAGGGTCTGCAAAGAACTGAACATAAAATTTAAAGAAGACTTCTCCAAAGAAGACCGTGAAGCTCGGATCAAGCTGTGGCCCAAGGTGCAGGAAGCTCGAAACAACGGCAAAAGAGCATTCCTAAAGGAGGGTTATGCAATAATAGACGGTAAAAGGATCGATCTGTGAGATGCACTTGAAGAAGTCACTACAAGTTAACCATAAAAATGTGGGTATGTATGTGTGTATATATATGTTTATATATACATATCTGTTAAAAATACACAAATAAAAATAGGAGAGGGTCAAAAAGCAAAGTCGTAGTTAAATGTGAGCTATCAGAGCTAAAATTGCCGCATATATAAAATGTATAGGGGGTAGTACTGTGATAGGGTCTGAGTACTGTTATGATTACCTATGTAGGACACTAGGCTTATTCCTGCTTCAAGCACTCTTTTCTTCTAGTAAGTGCCAAAGAAGCCGATACCGTTCTTGTTTTGTATTTTGTTTTTGCTTTGTTTTCTTGTTTTTTCCCCTTCATCTTATATATGGCTGTTCTATTAAGTTCTTTAAATGTTCGAGGCTTAAAAAACAATGTCAAATGTAAGGCCATGTTTCTATTCTGCAAAGAATTTAAGGCAAACATTCTTTTTTCTTTTTTTTTTTTACAAGAAACACATTCTAGTAAGGAAGAGGAAACATTTTGGAAACATCAGAAAGTATTCTTTATTCGCATGGTACTACTCACTCAGCAGGAGTGATGATTTTAATTAACAAATTTGCAGGGAAGGTTATTGATCATAAAAGTGATGGAATGGGACATTGGATCATGGTGTTGATAGAAGTCTGTGAACAGAAAATTATTCTTATCAACGTGAATGGATACAATAACAGGTCTCTAAATAGAAACATGATGTCAAACTTAAGTAAATTAATTGCAAACTGGAGTAATGAGGACGGCTAGTTCTACCCAGGTAATAACTGGAGGCATTTTTAACCTGGCACCTAACTCATGGCTTGACAGGCAACCACAGAGAGGGAAACAACCAGAACACGATAGCATTATTTGTGACTTTTGTACAACAACTAATATGATGGATTATTGGAGGATGACAAACCCAAATACGAAGAAATACACTTGGTTTAGTCCAACAAATAAGAACGTATGTTCAAGAATAGATTATTGGCTTGTCTCCTAAACAGTATCATCATATGTTACTAAATGTGAAACCTAATCAACCCCACTTACTGATCATTGTCTGATAAGTCTCTCATTATCTCTATGTAAACAACAAAGATCTGAAAACATATGGAAATTTAACAATAGTTTATTACAAAACAAAGACTTCTGTACACAAGTTAAAAAACTTCAATTGGAAATTAACAATATGAGGATGACTAATGCCAGTAAATGGGAATGGTTAGTGTTAAACAACTAGCTATAGAAACGGGAAAGAAAGTGTCTGCCCTACGCATACGTAAACAGAAAAATCTAATTGAACAAATACATTTATTATGTGGTAAGCCTTGTATGACTGCAGAAGAGCCAGAATGCTTACAATCTTTAAAAAATCAACTAGATGAGGTGTGGAAAAATTTTTTTTTGCTTGGAGCTGACAATTTAACTGGATGTGACAACTTGCTTGGAGCTGACAATTTAACCGGATGTGACAACTTACCTGAATGTGGAAATCCACTTGGATGTGGAAGCCTAGAGGAGAGTGAAACCATGGTGGAACACTCAAACACTGACAATGAAAGCGAGAGTGACACTAACTTACCTGATGGACCTACCAGTGATGGGCCAGTGGAAGAAGACAACTCAAATGATAATCAAGCAAACTCAAGTCAGTCAAATACTGAGAGTGAAGCCACAGCGACCATAAGGCGCTCAGAGAGAACAAGAACCCAACCAGAACGACTGCAATATGGTCAGTTGGGAAATCCTCTCGTTTCCATTGCCCAGTCCCTGTTTCAAGGTCTAAGCCTGGCTTTTACCAGTGCCTTGACAGAACAAGATTCTGTGGTCATCCCCATGAAGGCTGGTTCCCTTATCATTACCGTTTAGCTATCCCATGCAAAGGGACTTGCATGATTCTAAGGGGGGATAGTGTAACCCAGTGTTAAAAACGGGATTAAAAGTATAAATAAATATTGATAAAAACAAAGTTAATTATTATAAATACTGATAAAAAGCATGTAAACATAAGTTTAATATGTACATATGTATATGTAATGTATAAATGGTGTGGGGGCAGGACTTAGTCCTGTAGAGTGTGTTTGTCAGATCCACTGAGCGACCAATCATTGGCCGGTCTGACCCTCCCCCAGTCTGTGCGCTGCTCAGACACCTGTGTGTGCCTTCGTGTGCCAGTCAGATACGCCAGAGACACAGACGGTGAAAGATCAGTTTACCCGTGCGGCGAAGAAGCTAGCTGGATAGTGAAAGTCCTTTTTTCGGCAAGAATAATAAGAGTGATACTGTATTCCAGAGGCCGTGAGCCAACGTGAGCACTGTGAAGCCCCGTGTAGCATTTGTTGCTTTGCATGGTAAGTCCCAGGCAGTACACGTGCGCTAGCATAGCATGCTACTTGCCGCTAGCTCTGATGCTAACTTCCGTTAGCCATTTTGCAATGAAAGTGCCTTTTCTGAGGCTAAAGCAATTAGCACTGAGTCTGCTGCACTTTATACGAGATGTTCTTTAAAGGTTTATGTCACATTACTGTGGTATTGATGTATAATGTATGGTTTTGTGCGATGTTGTTATGTTAGCACATGTTCCCTTTTCTCATGGTGCTAATTATAGTTCTGCACACTAAGTATTAGCAATGTGAAATTAAGTGCCTTCACCTGCACTTTACTTAGCTGAAACTTGATAAGTCTCAAGCCAATGTGTATTTCTAATGCACTACTGAGCTATTTTGTATTGTTTTAAATGTGTGTTTCCTATGCACTTTTTCCCTTTGAAATGAGAATAATTTGTTGTACAACATAGAATATTTTGAAAGAAATTTAGAAGCACTACAAGCAACCAGTAGTAATAATAAGTTACAGGCATGATAGCTTAAATGTTGAACTACTGTGTTCTGGCCTGGTCCCCAGGTCAGGTTTTTTCCCTTTGCTTATTTGGATTGGATTGGTTTTGAGGACCTGAGAAGAATCGAGGATCCCTTTTCCAGTACTGGATGGCGAGCCCAGCCCAAAGAGCCGGATGAACTGGTAGATTGTAACCCGACTGGTTACAAACACACTGAGTGACTATTGAACATTGAAAGACTGAAATTGACTTTAAAAAAGACACAAAAGACAATATATCCTTGGGTCGACCATTTGTGGGGTTTATTTTATTTTATTTTGTTTTCAAGAAGAGCGCTCTACTTTTGTTAAATGTGCACAACTTTAATAATTGTTAATAAATGCAATTGTGTTTTCTACACCTACTGTGTACAAGTCCTCTGTTGTCATACACCCTTGGCTCCTACGAATCTAGAACCTGTCTGATCTGGTCCATATTTCCCTTCTGTCCCGTACTGTGGTTAAAGGTAACTATACTGCCGTACTACAGGCAAAGAAGGCAAGAAGTAGCACTAACAGGTCTAGTATTGCACCACCAGTGTTAACGTGATCATCGAACAATCAAGCGTTTCATTCAAAATAGTCAACAGGGTCGCAAGAAGCGTGTGGAAAAACCAAGGCGCAAAATAACTGCCCATGAACTGAGAAAAGTCAAGCGTGCAGCTGCCAAGATGCCACTTGCCACCAGTTTGGCCATATTTCAGAGCTGCAACATCACTGGAGTGCCCAAAAGCACAAGGTGTGCAATACTCAGAGACATGGCCAAGGTAAGAAAGGCTGAAAGACGACCACCACTGAACAAGACACACAAGCTGAAACGTCAAGACTGGGCCAAGAAATATCTCAAGACTGGTTTTTCTAAGGTTTTATGGACTGATGAAATGAGAGTGAGTCTTGATGGGCCAGATGGATGGGCCCGTGGCTGGATTGGTAAAGGGCAGAGAGCTCCAGTCCGACTCAGACGCCAGCAAGGTGGAGGTGGAGTACTGGTTTGGGCTGGTATCATCAAAGATGAGCTTGTGGGGCCTTTTCGGGTTGAGGATGGAGTCAAGCTCAACTCCCAGTCCTACTGCCAGTTTCTGGAAGACACCTTCTTCAAGCAGTGGTACAGGAAGAAGTCTGCATCCTTCAAGAAAAACATGATTTTCATGCAGGACAATGCTCCATCACCAAGCTAGGCGAGTGGCTCCAGCAGATCCCGGGAATAACATCGGAGATCTCTGTCCAGAAGAGCGCAGTCCTGGGAACAGCTAAGATACTGCGCAGGACCCTCAAGCTCCCAGGCCTCTGGTAGAGGACCCGAGCTTGAAGGATAAACCGCCCGCAAGGGCGTGCTGGGTGTTTTTATGTATAGGGGTAGTACTGTGATAGGGTCGTGAGTACTGTTATGATTACATAGTAGGACACTAGGCTTATTCCTGCTTCAAGCACTTTTTTTTTCTTCTAGTAAGTGCCAAGAAGCCGTTACTGTCTCTTGTTTTGTATTTTGTTCTTGCGTTTTTGTTTTTGTTTTTTCTTTATCTTATAGATGGCTGTTCTATTAAGTTCCTTAAATGTTCGAGGCTTAAAAAACAATGTCAAACGTAAGGCCATGTTTTTATTCTGCAAGGAAATTAAGGCAAACATTTTGTTTTTACAAGAAACACATTCTGTAAGGAAGAGGAAACATTTTGGAAACATCAATGGGGAGAAAGTATTCTTTATTCACATGGTACTACTCACTCGGCAGGAGTGATGATCTTATTCAACAAATTTGCAGGGAGAGTTATTGATCATAAAAGCGAGGAATGGGACATTGGATCATGGTGTTGGTAGAAGTCTGTGAACAGAAAATTATTCTTATTAACGTGTATGGATACAATAACAGGTCTCTAAATAGAAACATGATGTCTAAACTTAAGTAAATTAATTGCAAATTGGAGTAATACATATGGTTCTACCCAGGTAATAACTGGAGGCGATTTTAACCTGGCTCCTAACTATGGCTTGACAGGCAACCACAGAGAGGAAACAACCAGAACACGATAGCATTATTTGTGACTTTTGTACAACAACTAATATGATGGATTATTGGAGGATGACAAACCCAAATACGAAGAAATACACTTGGTTTAGTCCAACAAATAAGAACGTATGTTCAAGATTAGATTATTGGCTTGTCTCCCAAACAGTATCATCATATGTTACTAAATGTGAGACCCAATCAACCCCACTTACTGATCATTGTCTGATAAGTCTCTTATTATCTCTACGTAAACAACAAAGATCTGACAACATATGGAAATTTAACAATAGTTTATTACAAAACGAAGACTTCTGTAAACAAGTTAAAGAACTTAAATCAGAAATTAACAATATGAGCATGACTAATGTCAGTAAATGGGAATGGTTTAAATATAGTGTGAAACAATTAGCTATAGAAACGGGAAAGAAAGTGTCTGCCCTACGCGTATGTGAACAGAAAAATCTAATTGAACAAATTCATTTATTATGTGGTAAACCCTGTATGACTGCGGAAGAGTCAGAACGCTTACAATCTTTACAAAATAAGCTAGATGTTGTGATATTTTGATACCATGATAGCATTTACAGGATATTGTTTTATAGTGATATCATACATGAAACTGTTACTCAATAAGGCCCATTTACTAGTTGTTTTTCTCTTTCTCTGTGACCCAAGAATTAATGTGTAAGACTCACAGGCTGGTACCCCAAGGTCGAAAACACCACAGAGACGAGACCACTTCCTTACTCCCATCCTCCCTTTTTCTTTATCTCTTAGAAAAGGCTCGTTAAAGGCCAGGTGGTTTGTTTCAGAATTCACTAATGAAAGAACTCTGTATTCTATGTCTAGGAGTGTATTTTGCTGGGATGATCATAATTTATAGCTGAACTGATAAACTACACAAAGGATACTTCTTTGCTCAGTAGGCAGGAAGACATTTCCTTATTTGGTCTGTACCGGTTTGAACTGGGAAAACTGACACACGAACCTTTTTTCCTCTATATAAACTGTTGTGTACCAAATAAACCTTTGAGTCGATTGGGAAGGCAACCTAAAGCAGTCTCTGTTTTCTTGTTCTCCCAAGCTGCTCCCGGCGCTGTAACTAACCCAGCTGAACGGCATACCTGAGTGTTACTTTGAATAATTAGGAATCTTATAAGGAAAGGACAGAACTCTGCTTATCGCTCGTGCCTTGGAGGGAACCGGGGACGGAAATTTCCTTCAATTTGGCGTCAGAAGTGGGATCCGCTGACGAAGGTAAATATGCGTCTTTCATATTTATATAAGACCGTATTATACCTCTCTCAGTGATCGATCCATAAAAAAAACGGGACACGCCGACGAAGTTTCCTTAGTGATCCAGAGAGATACACTGACGATCTTCCTTGGTCCCCATAAAAAAACGGGATATGCTGACGAAGCTTCCTTAGTGATCCAGAGAGATACACTGACGACTTCCTCAGTCCCCGAATAAAGTAAATTAACCCTTGTGTGGTGTTGGTGGACCCGCTAGAGTTGTGGCTTTCCAAATTAACACTATCAAACAATTTTATGTTAAATTACTATGAATTAATGTGCTTCTCGTTTTTCTTTTATATAAAATGTTATAAATAAATCAGTTATAATCAAGTGGAAAGACACAACACATTTACACGTGAAAGAATAATTAATTGTTTAATTTTTCTTTAAAAAAAAATAAAATAAAATAAAAAACGAAAGAAAAGAAAACTGAACACGGGTCTCACAGACCCGATTACCATACAAGGGTTAAAAGCAGTAAATTAAAAGCAGAAAGACACAGGGAGTTGCCTGTTGTTTTGCGAGAAGTTGCTCGTTAAGTGAGAGTTGCTCACCCAAACAAAAATTGCTAGCAATAAATTTAAAGTAACCTCAGCTGTGCCGCAGCGAAATACTAACATAAATCCTTCAAAGCGTGTAAACCCCTCTGGAAATCACTGAACATGGGTCAGAATAATTCAAAGACCACAGACAGGTCCGATAAAAAATCTAAAGTACCTGTAAAACCAAAAATTAATAAAATACAAAATAAAGTCTCAAATAACGGCTCAGTACGACTCCCATTTCCGGTTACGTGTAACCCACGTCCGCGAATCGGCGAAGACTTCCATGATTACGTATCCAGAACATGCGGAAGTACTTACGTGACTGACTTTGTTTACAACTTAAGAACTGTAAGTTCAATGCATTCTAATTTATTTCCGGAGCCCTATCCCGAACGATTATCGCCAGAAAACAGGTCAGTAAAACTGAAGGCCAGTGCAGATACTACCACGAAAGCTAAAAGTGTTAAGATGATGTTGAATTTTGATGTTGAAGGCTCAGAGGAAAGTGAGAAACTAATGTATGCAGGATCACCCGCTCCAGCACAGCAAGGAAGTTTCAGAGGACGGAAGGATAAGAGTAGAGATGTTTGTTTTTGCTGTAGAAAGGTAGGACACTGGTCCAGAGAATGTCGCTTTGCAGCCACCAACAGGGCACACGCGCCTCGACCACAAAACACAGGACCAGCTCCTGCCACTAGGCGTCAGCGGAGCTCTTCCAGTCAAGGTAACTGGCAACCACAAGCTAGAGGTGCAAATTTAGCTCAGTTTTCCAGCAGCCGCAGACACCCAGAGCAAAAATGAATTTGTGTATTTCATTTAACACAAAGGGTGAAATGTTTGCTGACACTGATAACAGCTTATGTTTTCTCTGCCCTATGTATCGACATGATGGAGAAGGAACAGCCTCTGTGTCAGCTGGACCCTCAGCAGAGAATGAACTCAACATCCTTTTTGTCCGGTACTCTATGTCACACACTGTGCCAAAAAAAAACGTGTACAGACGCCACTACCAGGTAATCCCATGACTGGGAGCCACACTTTTGTTTCTCTCACACTGTTCAACAACATGATAACTGCTCACACAAGTGAAGGTCAAACAGTGATTTTGTCACATAACTCAGACATAGTTTATGACATAACTATACCATGTTGCGACACATAGATCTAACCTACCCTATCCACTGTACTATTTCTGCAGTTACATTGCCAGCTGAATACCAGAATATGACATTATGGTCAAAAAGTGAGAATGATATAGGATTTATTGACTGTACACTTTATCACGCACACCTATTAAAACACAACAAGCCAGTATATGTCAAGCAATGTCCCATTTCTGCCGAAAAAGCCGCAGCCCTAGATGTCATGATAGGAGATTTATTGACTATAGGAGTAATAAAGCCCACACTCCTGTCAATCCTGTGCCAAAGCCTAACAAACCTGGCGTATGGCGTTTCATACAAGACTTAAGGCAAATTAATGCAGTCAACATTCCTCTGCCACCTCTCGTTTCAGATGTTCACAACATATTGACATGCATTGCATGCACATTTTACCGTGGTGGATTTATGCTCTGCCTTTTTCTCAGTACCTGTGCATGAAGACACACAGCCGTTATTTGCATTCACACATAGAAATAAGCAGTACACTTGGACTCGTTTGCCCCAAGGCATGATAGACAGCCCTGCTGCTTTCTCAATGGTGGTCCGTGCTACCCTGGACAGCTTCACTCCTCCAGGGCTGTACTGGATGACCTCCTCCTCTGTGCTGAAAGTGAAAAACTATGTCAAACTGCTACACACATGCTTCTCCAGCACCTCCAACAGACTGGCCACAAAGCATCAGCAAAGAAAATGCAGTACTGTCAGACTTCTGTTCAATATTTGGGATTCACACTGTCTCACGGAAAACGTTCCATGACTGCAGACAGGGTCAAAGCTGTGACCTCTGTCCCTCGGCCCACTACACAGAAGGAAATGTTGTCCTTCTTAGGCATGGTGAACTATTGCAGACAGTGGATACCAGACTGTTCTTTTCATGACCACATTCTGCGTGACTGTTGTAAAAAAGACAAGCCTCCTCGAATACTGTGATCCACAGAAGTGACTGCCTCTTTCAATGCATTAAAGGGAGTGCTGACCTCCGCCACTCAAAGGTGCTGCCTGAATTGTTCAGGGAATGCCGGCCTGCCTGAGGGCAGTAGCAGCTTGCTCTATCATGATAAGGGACTGCGAGAAGCTTACACTCTCACATGACACTATTCTACACACCAATCACCAGGTCACGACCATTCTAGCAAACATAACTACACAACATATGCAAATCTCACTATAAAAGCGAGCAGCACACCTGATTCGCCAGCACATTTATTGATCCTATGCTGTGTTCTTCTGACCGACAGGATGGCTCAGACAGGCTTGACGATCATGACTGCATGACACGTATACAGGAATCCACAGCACCACGTCCAGATTTAGAGCAAACACCTATCCCAGACTCAGCCACGGTTTATGTGGACGGGTCCTGTTCAAGGCCGAATGACAACTCATTTCTTTGTGGCTATTCAGTGGTAACAGTGCCTGACATCATACTAGAGGCTCACTCATTACCATTTCACTCAGCACAAAAAGCAGAGCTCATGGCTTTAATACGCGCCTGTGAGCTCCATGTGGATAGGCGTGTGACGATTTACACAGACAGCCGTTATGCATTTGGCGTCGTGCATGACTTTGGCACATTGTGGAGACAGAGAGGATTTAGATCTGCTGATGGAAAATCAATTGCTAAATTCTGATTTTGTTCAAAGACTTTTGCAGGCTATACAGCTGCCATCGGCCGTTGCAGTTGTAAAAACGAAAGGACACAGTACAGCTGACACAGACGAAGCAACAGGTAATGCCTTAGCAGACGTGACAGCCAAGGCTGCAGCTGCATCACAGCTCCCACCTCCGCAGGAAGTATTATCTGTGCCCCTACAGCTGCCACTTGTTACACTCCCAGACTATTTAGAAACAAATGTTGATTTAAAATTCATACAAGAGCAAGCCTCTGCATCTGATTACACCTATTGGGAGAATAATGACTGTACCTTAGATGACAGAGATGGCTTATACAAAAATCTTAAGGGTTTGATTGCCCTCCCATATTCCCTGATGCCAGTCCTTGTCCGACATTTTCACTGTGTGAGTCATGTCGGACAAAGAGGGGTAATAGGGGCAATAAAATCAAGATTTGTAATTGAGAAAACATTGCATGCAGTAAAAAGCATATTAGCAACCTGTCTAACATGTGCACGAACTAATGTAGGGAGACCAAAAGCGAAACATCAGCATTTACCACAACCAGATTTTCCATTTCATACATTATGACTCCATCTGCAGTAACCAAATTATTTCCATTTGAAATAAGACTATTTCCAACACCATGGTCAGCTTCCAGAGGGGCACCGCTAGTAGAAGGTGATGTATATTGCATTGTCCACTGATGTTCACAATCTGGTAGAAAAACTGAATAATAACTATCAGAAAGTTTGTCTCTCTCAGCCTTTCCCCTCCACAGTTCCACCAGTGGAGACAAGGAGACGCGTGTTGGTGAAGTTGCTAAAACCAAGGACACTCTGGGAGGCCGCGTTTTCCAGCCCCCAGACTGTACTGGCAGTGACGAAGAACCAGCATCCTCACAGACGGACAACCTCAGTGGATTCATGCCAGCAGGGTTAAGACCAGCCCAATCGGACCATCTCAGGCGTCGGATCAAGTAGATGACATCTCCGGCGGGCCAACGCCCGGAACCAGAGCAAATAAACACACGGGTAGATGACATCTCCGGCGGGCCAGCGCCAGGATCCAATTCAATCCACATACACACACAATCACTGATTAACACACAACGCCTGAAAGAGCCAAGACTCAGAGAGCTCTTTGATGCTTCACCTGAACAACAAAAAGGTACTCGAACATCCAGCAGGAATAGGAAGCCAAAAGTACCATATGATGTCTAATCTGATAAAGCCAGACTCATTCCATCCTGATAATGGAGAAAATGAAATGCCCATTGTCATCACACGGCACTTATTCTGTGTCTCTCGAACCTGGGACCAGGCCAGGAGACGACTGAAGAACTGTTTTTCTTATATATTTAGGTTATTTATCATATCTATCGCATTAACCTTAGGATTTTTCTTTGCTATTTTGTATTGTAAACTGCAACCATGTTCACATTTCTGCAGGTCATATTTTGCTGACTATACCTCATGCTCTATTTTGCAAGACACTACTTAATGCACTCCTTACGTTCCCTAAAATTGGCTAATTTACTCGATTTTAGGGACTCGTAAGATGGTTGCATTAAGGCATAAGTCATAAGTGGTCTTGAAGACACATCAAGAGGTATGCTGTAATTTGTAGCAGACACTCTTATCGTTTACCGTTTGACAAGATAACAATTAGAATCTGAACAGTCAAGGTATCGCTAATATCATAAATCCTCTTATGAACAGTCCAAAGCATCAATATCAGAACTAAGAGAGGTGGTTATTAATTCTGGTATGAAGCAGGCTTAAGCATGCTGGCTACGGTTTGATAAAGAATTCTAGGATAAATAGAGTAAATGTTATTGTGTAGATTAAAACAAGTTCTTTCAGATCGTTCTCGCCTGGTCAAATCCGGAACTATGTTGTAGATGAAGGGTAAGGCAATAGGAATAAGGTTTCGCCCCATATCGGTTTCCCCGTGTCACGTGAATGGAGATAGATAGGAGGTGGATCATACAAGATATTACTGCTTATTGAATTGACACTTATGCAGTTTGATTCATTCTGAAGGTTTAGGCTCTCGATCATTAGCTACTTAGACAGTTGTACTTTTGGCTTCTTCTACACAAGGCTCCCTGTCGGTAGATACTTTGTTGACTTCTGATTGTTAGAGGCGAATTAATTGAAGGTTATTTAGATGGAAAAGCATCAAAGAGCTTCTGAGTCTTGGTCTTTGGCAGGTGATAGCTCGTGTGCGCTTCCCATAATGACGGAGGAGTCTGGTAGTTAGTTGTTCAGGGATTTGTTAAATTGGAACTCTTGGCGCTGTGCGGCTGTTACTTGACTACTCTCGCGTTTTTATGTGTTATAATTTAGTAATAGCTGACTCATGGTTCGGTGTGTGGCGTCGTGGCCACGACTCGAAGGAGTATGTAATACGTGCCGATTGACACTATTCTACGATTACTGGAGAGCTTTTAGGTAGATGGTAACCAGGATTTTGTGGGATCTGGTTATTTTAACCCTAGCTTTCTGTCTGTGAATTGAATCCACAGTGAGTGTTGTTAGTCGCTGTTGTACTTGTATGAGAGACATTGGCTTGAGCGTGTCTTCTTGTTTGTGCTCACTTGAAGTTTTTATCATATATGGGCACAGTATAAGGTTCTAGGCATAGGGAAGAAACTGCACTGATCCTTCGTTCCCGATGTCTTGGTTTTAGCAACTTCACAAGAGTGCTGTGCTGTAATGTATACTGTGACTGGTGGGAGAGGTTGTGTGAAAATCACAGCTCGTGGTCGCGGAGACACGCGGCTGATAGGCAAGTAGGATATACATAACGTTATTCTGTATGTTAGTGCAACTTTATTTCAACGCTTTACTTTAGATTTTATTCCTTACACGTAGTTTGGTGTGAACTAGTGAGCGGGGTACTCACATGTGGAATCACTATACGTGCAGTTGGTCGATATGCTAATATATGCTGCTTGATTCCCCATATATAGTAGGAAGCTGAGTCTCGCGTAATCGTTCACTTCGCACGCACACATTGCTATGAATAGATTGAGCCCATTTGATTGATTAGTCAAATTGACGGTAATTACCTAAATTTGGTTTACTGCAGGAATGTACGATCGAGTCTCAATTGGTTATCTGATAAATAGGAAGAATTCGTGGTGTTGGTAATGGGACTACGTGATTTGAAAATGTGGGGAACTCATTTTTGTGTTACGTCTCCTCTATGCATTCTAGTTTGTGCTATCATGTTGTCTCTGCTTTGGGTAATATGATGTACTTTATTTTACTTGTGTATGTTTATTGTTATTTCTTCGATTATCAAACTCCTTGTTCTTGATTGGTGCCTAGACTCGTTTGGAAAATGGAAAAACTTTGTAACATTCGTAGCATGTATTATTTGTTTTTGATAATTATTGTCTGTTGTGTGATACCATGTATACGCTCTCAGAATTTTTGATATTAAGCTTACTCGAAGGACTAGTTACATTTATGATTTGTTTCACATTTATGATTTGTTTTTATATTATGTTATTACATTCTGTCTTTATACTATGTTATCATTTCATGATAAAAGGGGGGAACTGTTGTGATATTTTGATACCATGATAGCATTTACAGGATATTGTTTTATAGTGATATCATACATGAAACTGTTACTCAATAAGGCCCATTTACTAGTTGTTTTTCTCTTTCTCTGTGACCCAAGAATTAATGTGTAAGACTCACAGGCTGGTACCCCAAGGTCGAAAACACCACAGAGACGAGACCACCTTCTTACTCCCATCCTCCCTTTTTCTTTATCTCTTAGAAAAGGCTCGTTAAAGGCCAGGTGGTTTGTTTCAGAATTCACTAATGAAAGAACTCTGTATTCTATGTCTAGGAGTGTATTTTGCTGGGATGATCATAATTTATAGCTGAACTGATAAACTACACAAAGGATACTTCTTTGCTCAGTAGGCAGGAAGACATTTCCTTATTTGGTCTGTACCGGTTTGAACTGGGAAAACTGACACACGAACCTTTTTTCCTCTATATAAACTGTTGTGTACCAAATAAACCTTTGAGTCGATTGGGAAGGCAACCTAAAGCAGTCTCTGTTTTCTTGTTCTCCCAAGCTGCTCCCGGCGCTGTAACTAACCCAGCTGAACGGCATACCTGAGTGTTACTTTGAATAATTAGGAATCTTATAAGGAAAGGACAGAACTCTGCTTATCGCTCGTGCCTTGGAGGGAACCGGGGACGGAAATTTCCTTCATGAGGTGTACTTGATTAAAGCTAAAGGAGCATATGTAAGGTCTAGAGCCAAGTGGATTGAGCATGGAGAAAAAAATTCATCTTATTTCTATAGTCTAGAGAAGCGTAGACAAACAAAGAAAAAAATAACTAAATTGAGTAAGGATGGTACTATAATTGAGGAACCAAACAAAATAAGTGAGGAAATTAACATGTTCTATAGTAATCTGTATAAATCAAGAACTGAAAAAGAAAATGCAGATATCTTTTTTGATATGATTAAAGATCAGGTAAAAAAATTGGAAGAGGATGATAAAACATGGTTAGAAGAAGATTTGAAAATATCCGAATTAGATACAGCTCTAAAACAAATGAAAAATGGAAAATCGCCTGGAATTGATGGTCTAACGATTGAATTTTATAAAACCTTTTGGCAAGACATTAAAGATTTGTTATTTAATGGCTTTTTGGATTGTTTAAAAAATGAAGAACTATCCCCAACAATGAAAACAGGATTAATAACCTTATTACCCAAACCAAACAAAGATTTACAAATGCTAGACAATTTTAGATCTGAGCTCAGCCTTTGACACCATTTCTCACTCTGTCCTTCTAAGCAGACTTTCCTCTCTCGGCATCTCTGACACACCCCTCGCCTGGTTTCAATCATATCTCCTCGACCGTTCCCAGTTTATTCAACTAAGATCATTCCGCTCTCGTCTATTCCCCGTCACCTCTGGTGTACCCCAAGGCTCAGTTTTAGGCCCTCTTCTCTTTATAATATACATCCTCCCTCTAGGTACCATCTTCCGCAAATTTGATCTTCAGTTTCACTGTTTTGCTGATGACACCCAGTTATATCTCTCTTGCAAACCTGATTCCTCCCTCCCACCTTCTTCCCTTACAGAATGTCTATCCGAGTTAAAATCCTGGTTTACCTCTAATTTTCTAAAGCTCAATGAGGATAAAACTGAGATCCTCCTTATTGGCACCAAATCCAACCTTTTGAAGGCAAACCATTTCTCACTCACCATCGATAACTCCACAGTTTTCCCTTCTCCTCAGGTTAAGAGCCTTGGTGTCATCCTAGACAGTTCACTTTCCTATAAATCTCACATCAATAATCTCACCCGTTCTGCCTACTTCCATCTACGTAACATTAACAGATTGCTTCCTTCTCTTTCCACCCAGTCTACGTCCATTCTTGTCACAGTCTTGTTACCTCCCGTATTGACTACTGCAATTCTCTTTTGCATGGTCTCCCCCAAAAATCCCTCCATAAGCTTCAACTGGTTCAGAACTCTGCTGCTCGCATTATCACCAGAACCCCTCCTACCAGCACATCACCCCTGTTCTTCAGGAACTTCACTGGCTCCCTGTGAAATTCCGGATAATTTTCAAACTTCTTCTGCTCACCTTCAAGGCCCTTCATAACCTCGCTCCTTCTTACCTTTCTGACCTGTTAACCACCACTTGTTCTGCCCGTTCACTTCGTTCTTCTTCTTCTGTCCAGCTTACTGTACCTTCCTTCCGCCTCACCACCATGGGAAGCAGAGCTTTCAGCTGCTCTGCTCCCAGGCTGTGGAATTCTCTGCCCCCTGAAATAAGAAATATTGGTTCTCTCCCCCAGTTTAAATCCCAACTCAAAACTCATCTGTTC
>NW_024582605.1:25664-131167 GCF_018398535.1 Haplochromis burtoni
ACTTGATTAAAGCTAAAGGAGCATATGTAAGGTCTAGAGCCAAGTGGATTGAGCATGGAGAAAAAAATTCATCTTATTTCTATAGTCTAGAGAAGCGTAGACAAACAAAGAAAAAAATAACTAAATTGAGTAAGGATGGTACTATAATTGAGGAACCAAACAAAATAAGTGAGGAAATTAACATGTTCTATAGTAATCTGTATAAATCAAGAACTGAAAAAGAAAATGCAGATATCTTTTTTGATATGATTAAAGATCAGGTAAAAAAATTGGAAGAGGATGATAAAACATGGTTAGAAGAAGATTTGAAAATATCCGAATTAGATACAGCTCTAAAACAAATGAAAAATGGAAAATCGCCTGGAATTGATGGTCTAACGATTGAATTTTATAAAACCTTTTGGCAAGACATTAAAGATTTGTTATTTAATGGCTTTTTGGATTGTTTAAAAAATGAAGAACTATCCCCAACAATGAAAACAGGATTAATAACCTTATTACCCAAACCAAACAAAGATTTACAAATGCTAGACAATTGGAGACCCATAACACTTTTATGTAACGACTACAAATTATAGCAAATCTGCATATTCACTGTAAATCCACTGTTTGTTCATTTTATCTTGTGCTTTATTTTATTGTTCTTATTCTGCCATTGTTTTACTAAGTGTTTTATCCTATTGTAAAGTGTCCTTGGGTGACTTGAAAGGCGCTCATAAATAAAATTTATTATTATTATTATTATTAATTGGAGACCCATAACACTTTTATGTAACGATTACAAATTATTAGCCTTAGCATATGCAAATAGGATTAAGAGCGTCTTAACCAACATAATCGATGAGTGCCAATCAGCGTTTATTAAAGGAAGGCAGATTCATAATAACATAAGATTAATATTAGATGTGATTGACTACCGATCCTTTATTAATTCAGAAAGTTTAATATTATTTGTTGACTTTTTTAAAGCATTTGATTCAATAGACCATAATTTTTTATATAGATCTTTAGAACTTTTTGGATTTGGAAACAAATTTTGCAAAGTGATCAAACTGTTCTACAAGCAGATTTATAGTTATGTTTCGCTCAATCCAGGCATAACACCTAGGATAGACGTATTCCGTGGAATTCGACAGGGTTGCCCAATTTCTCCAAAATTGTTTATTCTTTGCACTCAATTAATGGCCTACCTCATTGTGAACCATTCAGACATTGAAGGAATAAATATTTTTGATACTGAACTGAAAATAAGTCAGTTTGCAGATGACACAGTAATATGTTTACAGGATAAATCAATACTTGAGAAAGCATTGAATGTCATTTCATTTTTTTCTAAAGCTTCAGGCTTGTGTCTGAATCTAAAGAAGTGTGAACTTTTGCCACTTTATGATTGTTTGGAAAATAGCATGAGGACGATTCCAGTGAAAAATGAAGTCAAATATCTAGGTATTTATTTAAATAAAGACATCAAAACTAGAGAGTCAAAAAATCTAAAAGACAAAATTGATGGTATGTCCAAAACACTAAATCATTGGTTAACGAGAGATATCACAATTTTTGGACGCAATCTATTATCCAAATCAGAGGGCGTCTCAAAGATGGTTTATCCAGCTTACTCATTATACATTACCCCAAAAAGTATTAAAAAGATTAACTCCATAATCTATCAATTCATTTGGCGCAATAAAACACATTACATTAAAAAAAATCACAACTCGTCAAAGATTACACCAAAGGTGGTATAAAGACAATGGATTTTCAATCAATGGTTGAAGTATTTAAAATAAACTGAATAAAAGCCTTCCTCTTGAAACCTGACTCCATATACTTCCATGTCCCTAAAAATATTTTCAAAAAGGTGGGAGGGTTGGATTTTCTCCTGAAATGTGATTTTGATATATTGAAGTTGCCTGTGAAACTGTCAGCAGATCTTGTCTTATTGGAAGATGGTTTTTGCCCATAACTTTTCGCCACATTGCTCCACCTTGGAAGTTTAGGGGGTTTTTTTTGCTGTAAAGAGAAGTTTTCGTCCCACACACAATGGACGCTAATGTTTTTTATCACGGAATGAAACTCAAAGTAAGGTCAGTACTTACATGCTTTAAACGCTGCATGCTCATACTCTCTCCTGCACTCGATATATTATCCATTGTTGATCTGCACACAGCTGTTGCCACAAATGTTGCACTTGCTTACGTCATTGCCCAATCAGCATCGCTGTATGCCCACAACCTCAGTTCTTTGTTGTCACATTTCCTGTAACACAGTTCTTTCTCGGTTGTCCCTTTCAGATACCTCAGTACATGTTTTACTGTAGTCCATTGGTCTTCAGTTGGCTCAGTAAAGTACTGTGAAAGTTTACTGACTATAAAACTCAAGTCTGGTCTTGTGCATGTAGCCGAATAGATCAGACTACCAACTGCCTCTCTGTACCTTTTGACATCACTCATCCTTTCTGCATCATCAGCATAGTTTAGTTTTTGCTCACAGGGTGTCTGTCTTTCTTAACAATCCTGCATGTTGAATCTTTCAAGTATTTTTTCCACATATTGTTTTTGTGACATTTTTACACAGTTATCACTCTGGTCAAAATCTATACCAATGAAATGTCTCAGTTTTCCCAAATCCTTCATTTTGAATTTTGCTGCAAGCATTTTCTTCACAACAGTTAGTTCACTTTCATCACTAGCAGCAATGATCAGGTCATCTACCCATATCAGAATCACCTTCTTATTTTCTGTCATTTTTGTGTAAACACAATGGTCAGCGGGGTTTTGCACAAAGTTGTTCTCACTCAGATATTCATGCACAGTCGTGTGTGAACAGGGAAAACTGAAAACATTCACGCACACATTCACACACTGGGATGGCAAGCTACATTGTAGCCACAGCTGCCCTGGGGCGCACTGACAGAGGCGAGGCTGCCGGACACTGGCGCCACCGGGCCCTCTGACCACCACCAGTAGGCAAACATGGGGTTAGTATCTAACAAATGTCGAGTAATTCCTGTGTTATAGCAGTCGCAACACAATTTTTAAAAGAATAACGTAAACAAGGAGTAACCTGAAGTAGTGTTTTTCTTGTGACATTACCAATAAGTTTGATGTGTCACATGGCCCTCTTCCTATTGAAAAAAACAAAAGTTGTATCCAAGGTGGCCGACTTCTAAATGGCCACCACCTATCTTGAGGAGTTTGCCCCCTCACATATACTAATGTGCCACAAACAGGACTTTAATATCAACAACCATTCCCATTTTATTACGGTGTATCCATATAAATGGCCCACCCTGTACATGCAGTCATTCACACACACACTGGTGATGGCATGTAGCCACAGATGCCCTGGGGCGCACTGACAGAGGCGAGGCTGCCGGACACAGGCACCACCGAGCCCTCTGACCACCACCAGTAGGTGGTGGGCACAACAAGGACACAACAACCTGGGCTTGAACCGGCAATCTTCCGATTACAAGACGAACTGCCAACTCTTGAGCCACAATCGCCCATATGAGTGGTACAAGCCAGATTGTTTTATTTAGCAAAACTGATTAATAGTTAAATATTATTGTTGAAGGGCACAGACAGGACTCTGCACGCACACACATTTAAAAAAATTGCGTCAACAAAAGGGCACTTTGGGCACCTACCAGGAAAGGGACAGGTGTTCAAGCCCCCCCTTTGCATGTGTCAAAGTATATTTTAAATATTTATTCAATTCTTTTCCAAACCCCAGCAGCTTTCTGTTCTAAGTTTTGAGTCTCTACTAAAATAAAAATAAAAGCACTCTAAGTTCTTTGTTTTTATTCAATAAGCAGCAAAGCTATATACTATTTTTGTGAACTGTGACTTTCCCCTGTTAACCTTTGATCACCCCCTCACCTGTATGTATCATCCACAGGTGTCATATCAGTTTGCATTTGTCTTTCCTCACTGTTTTTAGTCAAAAACTTAACCAGCCTAAACATTTGGACTGTTTTTGTTGTAACCTACAAAAATCCCTTTTGCCCAGAATGCAATACCACCAAAAGGTAAGGTGTCTATCCTGTGCTGGCACTTTTAAATTTAAGCCAGAGATCAAAAGCCCTGCCTCCTGTGATAACTTGGCTATAGTACATGTCAGTCTGTCATAAATTCTGCTGTAATCTTGCTCTTCTTTTTTCACCTCATTAAATGACTCTATCTCAGTTATAAACCCCAGTGTGGTTCATTATGGTTTCATCCTGTGCAGATAGTAGGCTACATATGAACTAAAGACGTTAATGATGATGCTCATGATACTCCCCTGTGCCAGTGAAAACTCGATTTGATGTCTTTTGTTGTCTTTTCTTTGGCTACACTGCAAAGAATGTTAGCGATCCAGTTTGATGGAGTTGGAATAACAGCTCCCTCTGGTGTCTGTAGCATGAACAAATTCAGCAATCACTCATTTTGAGGCATGCACTCCACTCTGAGAAGAAAGCGTGAGAAGAAAGCGTTTAATGTAGTTTTCTTTGACAAATGTTTTATGTTAACTTCTCTATGCTCTACTCTGCCGATGACCTTACATCAGCAAGGTGCTTTTAAGTCCCCTCCCCGACCCTCTGGAACTGTAGTTTGGTAAGATGCTAAGATCTTCCGTGCACAAATAGATGTTATATCTGCACTTATAATCAAAAAAGACCTGCACTCTCTCCCTTCTGGCCCACTGTACAGCACTGTAAAAAGTGAAGGAGGGCATGCATTTTGTACTTTTAAGTGGTATTTTCATTAGTTTTACGCTATTTATAGACATTTAAAATGACACCTGTTTTTTCACTATCTATTATTGAAATACAACTTTGTTTTATAATTGCAAGACAGCCTGGGAAATAAGCCACCAGAATTCTTTCTTTAGTTTTTACATTTTATTCTTACAATAAAGATTTGTGATATTATATTATATTATATTATATTATATTATATTATATTATATTATATTATATTATATTATATTATATTTGACCTTGTTGTTTTACACCGGAAGTATTACATACGTTACCAGTGCGTTGTAACTTCCGGTGTGCCATAATACCGCTGCGCATATTTCAGGTTTGTTTGACCATTTCATTCGCTCGGTCAATAATTTTAAAATTAACTGCATTTATGCTTTCAATTTTAGATATGCACACGCCTATATGTGTGTAATTGATTAACATTATTGGCAATATGAGTAGTTTCTTTCAACACCATCTTATTAGCTGTTGAAGTTGTTTAGCAGTGATTCCCCATGTTAGCTTTTGCTAACTAATGTTTAGTAGCTAGCTTGTTAGCATCCACCGCTTTAGTCAGCCGATTTAGCAAGAAGTCGCTTTTCGACTGTGTTGCTCTATGTATTGGCATGTTTTCCCACACCATAAACTTAATATTGGGTATTTTATTTTTGGTGGCGACCTGTACGTGTCTAACTACACTTGGTTGGCGTCTCTGATATATGAAAGTGGTAAAAATGAATGACGGCTGAGCAACACTTGAACTCTCCGACACACTGAACGAGGGCATTAAACAGCGTGTACACAGTGTATGTTATGTCCACCGGCTAAAATTGGAAATCCGCAAGTCTTTCATTGTCTTCCGTTACTTTATTTAATTATTTCAAAAGCCGTAATCTGTTTTTTATTAGTAGTTGTCCAAAGCAAAGACGGGGGTGGGATTCTGAAGCGTTGATCCTAATTCAGTTGAATGGTAAATGAAATCGGTAATTAACAAATGGTAAGCCCCTTTCTCTGATTCAAACAAAGCTAAGCTAAGGAGACAGTACTGAACCCTCTGTGTGTGTTTGTGTTGCAAAGCAGGCGGTGGAGAGCAGACGCCGATGGGGGACGAAAAAGACACCTGGAAAGTTAAAACTCTTGATGAAATCTTGCTAGAGAAGAAACGCAGAAAAGAATTACAAGAGAAAACTGATCCGAAACGCCAGAAAAATGTAAAGTATCTAAAAGCTAATATACAATCTATGTTACACATGCATGCTGACACAGAATGCAACAAACAGATTTGTGAATTAATGTCTTAGGTCTCAGTTATTGTCATGTTAGCATTTTTATCTTAAAACCCAGATGTTAATTTAGGATTGGAATATAGAATTTATTAAGAAACATAGCCTAATTAATTTAGTCTAAACATTAGTGAAGTTGCTAAATACAAAAATGTTGTGGTCTTTTTTTGTATGTTAGCCCTCTTGTACTCACTGTCTTCTTGTAGGCTTTAACCCCAAATTCTGGATTTCTTGTCTTGGCCAGTTCTCAAAGGGCCTTGCTTCACAGGCGGATGATCGGGAAGCCAAACGAGACACTCCGGAGGAAGGAGAACTTCGGGATCAAAGAATGGAAATAACAATTCGTAACTCGCCATATGCACGTCAAGACTCAATGGAGGACAGGTACTTGGAAGTTGGGGGAAATTATGAGCGGGTAAACTGATCCATGACTTTTTCTTCTTTTTCTAAATGTGGAAATTAGTATACATAACCAGCAGAAGCTACTATAACATACAGCTAGCATGCAGGTTAGCAGCAATAACTTATTACAAAGTTATAAGAGCTTAAAACTGCTGTATAATGTTAATTCAGGTCACGTTTTTTTTTTGTTGTTGTTGTTGTTGGGCTTTTTTTGTTATTGTGCGGCAAAGCAAATTTGCTGTATCAGTTGGGACAGCACAACAATACAGAGGACACACTAAACATGCAATGCAAAATTATAACATAAGGGCAAAAAATTATGAACATGCAAAATATAGTACAATACAGTACAGAGTACTATAAATAATATAATTAATATAAATAGTAGCAGATTATTGACTTTTAAGTAGTCTGCTATTGCTTATAAGTGGTTATAAAGCCAATTCTGAACAGATTTATTTTATTTTATTTTTTTAGTGGAATGATCCATAAGGGTATTAGACAGATATTGGTTCTGAATTGGTGCAACTCTCCTCACAATGTTTTCTTTGTTTCTTTTAGAGGGGAAGAAGACGAATCACTAGCAATTAAGCCTCCACAGCAAATAGCAAGAAAGGACAAATCTCACCACAGAAAAGAGGAGAAGCGAAAAGATAAAAGACGTCATCGCAGTCACTCAGCTGAAGGAGGTTCAGAGACTCTGCTTCACATGTTTTACAGATACATATTTTTATTTTTAGGGCTGTTTTTTCATGTCTGTTTGTTACTTAAACAGCAGGAAAACATGCACGACTCAAAGATAAAGAAAAAGAGCGCGAAAGCGATCGCAGGAAACGTCACTGGGAAGAGGACAAAGCTCGGCGAGACTGGGAAAGGCAGAAAAGAAGGGAACAGGCCAGAGCTCATTCACGTAGAGAGAGGTGAGCACCAACTTTGGCCAGAAGTAAATAATCTCATGTCAGTTCAGATAATTTCTGATAATTTTGCCTCTTTGATATTGTCAACGCTAACTTGTTTGAAAATCTGTTTTGTTGAACTTTTGTTGATTGCATGTCAGAATGTTAAATCCTGTCAGTGCTAATGTGTTTGATCCTTTAAAAAAACACTAATTTTATATGTGATGTTCCTTTTTAAATTAAATAAAGACGTGAAACATAAATAATTCAAGTTAATACTTAACTACTGTCCATTTAAAGAAACCAAAGAAAGCAGTGACAAGAGTGAACTTTGGATTATCCAAACAGACCTCCAGTGGACTCTGCTGGGTTTTTTTTGGATCACAGGGACCGACTGGAGCAGCTCGAGCGCCAGCGGGAGCGTGACCGAAAGCTCTGGGAACAGCAGAAAGAGCAACGAGAGCTAAAAGACCGGGAGAGGAGGGCTGAAGAGCGACGCAAAGAAAGAGGGACTCGACGAGAAGGTCAGTGAGTGTAACTAAACATGGTGTCCTTTCCCAGCTGTGTAATTTCAACACAGAAGAAGAGTCATAATTTTATTCTCATGTAACTGGGGAAGCAAATGTATTTAAGCAAGTAAGCAAATGTCTCAAAATGCTAAACTGTGACTTGATGGATTGGGATTTTTAGACCCTGCAGCCTGTCAGGCAAACCTGCATCAGTGATTACCTAATTAATTTTTCTCATCTAAAGTGCCATCTCGGATGCTACCTGAGGAATATGATGACAAGCCAAAACAAAGTCACCGCAGCCGTAGTCCAGTACGTGTTCCCAGAGAAAGGTCTGATCACAGTGAAACACGGAAAAGCGGTTGTGAGTTTTAAATTGTTCTTGTTTTTTTTTTTTTTTAATCAATGGTTATTGTTGAGACTATTAAGAGATTATTGTGGCTCCAACGTAACTCATACTAATTTTAATTTTTTTCTTTTCTGCAGCATCAAAAGAAGAGAAGCCTGAGAGCAAAGATCTGCTTGCTGATCTGCAGGATATCAGTGATAATGAAAGGAAGACTAGCACTGCAGAATCCTCCCTGGGTGAGTTAAATTGTAACCTACAGATTTAGCAATTAGCAGATAATAATAATAATAATAATAATAATAATAATACATTTTATTTATAGGCGCCTTTCAGACCCTCAAGGTCACCTTACAGTAACACGTAAACAATACCATAAAAAACATAAGAAAAATGTATATATAGCAAACATGGAAGATAAAATTTAGACATAAACAGTCATAAAAGTATAAAAGCAAATATAAAAACTGAGCAAGGTAAAAATGGCCTAAGACAGATCAGGTGTATGCAATTCTAAACAGATGGGTTTTGAGTAGTGATTTAAAAGTGGTGAGACAGTGTGTGGTCCGTAGAGCAAGTGGAAGTGCATTCCAAAGTCTCGGGGCAGAACAACTAAAGGCTCTGAGTCCCATGGTAGTCAGGCGAGCAGGTGGAACTGACAGAAGGGAAGCTGAAGAAGAGCGGAGTGTACGAAGGGGTGAGTATGTATGGAGAAGATCGGATAGATATGGAGGAGCAAAGTTATGAAGCGCTTTGAAAGTGAGAAGCAGGATCTTGAAATTGACACGGAGGTGAATTGGGAGCCAATGGAGCTGTTTAAGAACAGGTGTTATATGTTCAGTGGATCTAGTTCTGGAAATAATACGAGCAGCTGTATTTTGAACCAACTGCAGTTTATGGAGGGATTTATGAGGTAAACCATAGAGAAGAGAATTACAGTAATCCAGACGAGATGTGACAAGAGCATTGACAAGTATGGCGGTACTGTGTGGTGTGAGTGAGGGACGAAGACGGTTAATATTACGGAGATGAAAGTAGGAAGACCGAGTGATATTATTTATATGTGCTGTGAAGGACAGAGTGCTATCGAGGATGACACCAAGACTCTTAACCTGAGGGGAGGGTGTGACAACAGAGTTATCAATGGATAACGAAAGACTGGTTGGAACTGTAGTCAGTTTTGATCTGGTGCCTATTAAAATGAATTCTGTTTTATTGCCATTAAGTTTAAGAAAGTTAAACTTAATGGATGTCAAAGACTCCACTACAGCAGACGATTAATATTGATAGGGATGTTCGTTGATTGGTCAAACTTGGTAAGACTTCTGATCATCATCAGAAGAATAGGATGACAACAAATATCTACCACAGCTCATTGTGTTAGGAAGGCTCTGTAGATTTGCAATAGGGCTGCACGATTTTGCATAAAATGAGAATCACGATTTTTTGGCTTAGAATTGAGATCACGATTCTCTCACGATTTTCTTTTCCAGTATAAATATTTATTGCACTTATTAACTGCACATCAACTTCGTAACAGTTGAGACTGAACATAAAAACAATAAATAAACATAAAAACAACAAATGTCTCACGTTTTGTTGTTGCCGCAAAATGTTGTACTGCTTGAAATTCCGTCTCCACCGTTGCTCGACACTGCGTGTATAGAGCAGGTAGTGCAACAATAGAAAAATAGTTGCGGGACGGCACTGTGTAGCGTTTGTCTAGGGTGTTGATCATTTTCCTAAATCCCTCGTTTTGCACAGTGTTGATGGGAGCCATATCTTTGGTCAGGTGATAAGTGATAGCCTCCGTAATTTCTTTGTGCCTGCGGGAGTTCGACGGGTATAGGGAAGCGCTGTATAAGGTTCCCGTTATTGATGTTTGGGTGGTTGACCGGGACGGATTTTCTCCTGTCACTTTCTCGTCATCCCTGACGTGCTAATTTTAGCATCACACGGCACAGCTTCTGTATCACGTGGTAAAGGCTCCGCCCTTGTCATTTGTTGAGCAGGAAGAGTGAGCGCTTGTTTTCATGCAGAGTACGTCCCGGATCAAAATGCGGTACAATCGTCGTGTCTTTTTTTTTTTTTTTTTTTTTTTTTTTTTTAAATCGTTGTCATTTGGAAATGAGATCGCACATAAGTATGAATCGAGATCGCAATTTTCTAACGATTAATCGTGCAGCCCTAATTTGCAGTTAATTTCCAGTTTTTAAACTGTTTTTTTATCTTTCCTTATTTCATTTAGCATCAGCGTCTGTTTCTGAGGAAGAGGAAGATGAGGAGGAAGATGAAGAAGAGTCCAGCAGCCAGAGTGAGGGTGAAGAAGAAGAAGAGGAGGAATCTGCTTCAGGCTCAGGGCGGTCTGAGCAGAGTGCAGGTACAAATATTTGTGGCCCATACGGTTCTATCACTGCCATCAGATGCTTATCAAAGTGGCTTTCTTCCTCTCAGAAGATGTGAGTGAGGACGAGCAGTCAGGGGAAGATTTTGAACAGGAGAGGGAAAATGGAAATCACATACCTGCAGGTGAGTAAACCTCAGATATCAAAGAGAGTAGAAATCATATTTGGAGAAGTAGAGAGTTTTTTTTTTTTCTTAGCTTTTTATACCCAGCCAGGACTCTAACTCTGCAGACTGTGCCTTTAAGAAACAATCGCACCACCATAAGGGCAAAACACAGAAATAGTATGAAATAGTATTCAGGCAAGAATGGAAAAAAAAGTTCCTTAAATTAAGCCCTTTACTTTACTTTAGTTGTACCAAGTTTTATATTCAGTAATTAGATGACATCAAGGCATCTGTATAGCTAGAAGATTTTATCAGCCAAATGTTACTGTGCAAAAACTTCAGTACTGTTAAAAATGTACAGAATTTTCACATTTAAGAGAACACATTTTCTGATGGTGTTTTGAAGATGTGTATAGATTTTTTTATTTGATTGTTTTGACCTTATGTCACTAAATTAATTACAACATTAGCATGGCAAAAGAAAAGAATCTTTAAAGTCATCATTTTTAACTCAAACTATGGCTGTTTTTTGTTTTTAACTACTGTGCTTTAGTAATGATGCAAAATAAATACTCTCTGTAGCACATTCATAAATGACTAAATTTCTGATAAAAACTCCCCTTGATCACAATCTACACAACATTATCGCCACAAGCTTAAAATGGAAAAGTCATCAGCATCACTAATGAGACACGTTTTGGTGGCTGATGGGTCACACCTCAGGTGTGTGTGACTGTGCTGTGGATGTTCCTCTCATATCTGAGAAGTTTGCTGAATGAGCATTTGTGTACAAATCACACATTGTTTGGAGTTTATTCATCTGAAAATTCCAGTAATTTAAATTTTCTGACATAATTTTGAGAGATCTTATCTTAATTTCATGGAAAACGAATATTGTACATCTTGGAATGTCTTCTTGATTGCTCCATCACATGGCTGTTTTTGTGCAGAGTTGGGATTCTTGTCCTGCTTTTGGACAGCTTTTCCTGTGCTGTGTCACATTTATGAACCAGGTTACTGGGAAACTATTTTTTATCTCATCCAACCGATGAGCGAAGTGGGTGTTGTCTTGCTATCCCTAAATGAATTTGTTTTCCTTACAGACAAACAGTATCCCACATTCTTGCTTTTTAGTTCACAAACACTTCTTATAATGACTAACTGCTCCTGAAATTTTGGCGATGTTAGCTGTTTATACAGTAAAGTTACAGTGGGATATAAATAATATCAGGCTGATCCTGCCACCATTTGTTCCCCCGGTTCAAATCACGGACAAACAGTATCCCGCAGCTGTTTGTTTTTGAACCCATTTTGCACATAGAGGCATTTTTTTGAAAAATGTATTGATAGCAATGTTGAATATTATTACACAGAAAAACAACTACATGTAAAATTACGCCGTGACGTCTCTGCCTTTCTAAATGGAGGGACAGTAACTGCGTGTGTATATGTAAGCGTGTAAAAACTGAAGATAGTCAGATTAACAGTAGCAGTATTTTGTCTATCTGCTATTGTAGAAATTCATCTCATGTAAACAATAACATGGCGCACAGCGTGACATCAAAAAAGGCACACACCTTTGATGTTGTGTGACAAACTCCGTATTCCTCATCCACACGTAAACGCAAAAACAGAGTTTTCGAAAATCTCCAACCTGGCAGGAGTTGGAATACATTACAATTTAGTTTCTAAATTGTAATGTATTCATTTAAAATGCATACCTTATTTATAACATGTAACCGTTTACCACACAGTACCAGAGTCCCGTTTTGACCATGACTCAGAAGAGAGTGGTGAGGACATGGAGGAGGAGGAGGAGGAGGAAGATGAGGAGGAAGAAGAAGCAGGAGAGGGGGAACCCACCCCTCACTCTCAAACTCATTCCCGTTCAGCCACTCCAGAAGGGAACTACATCCCAGAGTCTCCCCCAGTCTCACCTGTGGAGCTGAAGAAGGAGCTGCCCAAATATCTGCCGGCTTTTCAGGTTAGGGTCACAAATGTTGCGCATCATCCATATGAGCGCAAATTATGGAT
The DNA here is from genome assembly GCF_018398535.1 of Haplochromis burtoni. NCBI lineage: Eukaryota > Metazoa > Chordata > Actinopteri > Cichliformes > Cichlidae > Haplochromis > Haplochromis burtoni. The sequence goes on from NW_024582605.1 coordinate 38,378, forward strand.
GTATGTTATTATTTTTGGCCCATTTTCTGTATGTTATAATCTTGACTTGCATTTTGTGTTCAGGGTTGCCGCAGTGTTGAGGAATTTCAGTGTTTGAATCGCATAGAGGAGGGAACCTACGGCGTGGTGTACAGAGCCAAGGACAAAAAGACCGGTATGAAAAGAAAGATACTCATCTATTTACTTTTGTGCTCTTCAGCTGGGTTTATTGTTTTTAGTAAAACACTGACTATAGTATCATGTTCACAGATGAGATTGTTGCACTGAAAAGGCTGAAGATGGAGAAGGAGAAGGAGGGCTTTCCCATCACATCTTTAAGAGAAATCAATACAATTCTCAAAGCTCAACATCCTAACATCGTCACAGTAAGGGTAAGAAAACATTTTGATATTTGCTTAGCGATTAACATTTCACCATTTACTGCTTCTACTAATGATTTGTACATACAACTAATCCTTTCCTATCAGGAAATAGTTGTTGGAAGCAATATGGACAAGATCTACATTGTGATGAACTATGTAGAACATGATCTGAAGAGTCTGATGGAAACAATGAAGCAGCCCTTCCTGCCAGGTACAATGGATACATTGCTTGAATCCATTTTCGTGTATGTCTGTGTGAGAGAAAGGTTGAAAAAAGATCTTCTGACTTCAGTAGAATGTAAGATCTCATAGATGTTTCTTTGCTTCTGGGTTTACCTCTGAAGGTAGCTAACTGTACAATGTGCCACCTTCTCTTCCAGGAGAAGTAAAGACTCTGATGATTCAGTTGCTCCGAGGAGTCCGACACCTCCACGATAATTGGATTCTTCACCGTGATCTGAAGACGTCCAACTTGCTGCTGAGCCACAAGGGTATTCTCAAGGTATACCAGGAGAGCAATTCTAACTCTGAGGGACTAATGGTGTGGTAACCTTAGGCTACGTTCACACTGCAGGCGAAAGCGCATCAAGTCCGACTTTTTTGACCCTGTGCGACCTATATCCGATCATGGTATGACAGTGTGAACAGCACAAATCCGATATTTTCAAAACCGATCTGGGTCACTTTCGTATGTGGTACTGAATCAGATACATATCTGATGTTTTAGAACGCAACTGCTGTTTGAATGGTCAGGTCGCATTAAATCAGTCTTTTATGTCACTGACACAAGACAGACGCCAATTATCAGCGCCGGAGAAGCGCCCGAGAAGACATCATGAACGCTTCTTGCCATCCAGTGAAACTGTTGGGAAGACGATGTTGGAGAAACGTGAACATGTTATTTGTACTGTATAATCTGCAGATTCTGACAGAAATCTGCAACTATCCTTTGAAGCACCGCTCCTCTCTAAAACAGCAATAAGGATAATTATTAGGCCATATGTAAATAACAAAATAACTTTATAACTTAAAGCAAAATTCTAAATGTAAAGTCAGAAACAAGTCTTTATATTAAGGGCCATCAGTCAAACAATACTGTTTGCTCTGGGTCTAAATAGAGCGCGTTGTGTGTGACGTCTTCTTTTGCACATGCGGGCCGCTTTGAGGGTTCACACTAGAGAGCGTTTGCTGTCGCATTTTATTTGTAGTGTCAACAAGCAGACAAAAAAAATCGGATTTGATCAAAAAATCGGAATTGACCTGCAGTGTGAACGTAGCCTGAGACACCGATAGTTGGTTTATCACTAGTCTTCATTAAGAACAGTCACTAGATGACAACACTTAAAAGTCCTGGTTTGACTCTTAAATACTGTCTCACTTTTTTTTTTACATTTTTTTAATCTTTCACATTTGTTTTTAAAGCATAGTAATGGAGGAAATCCAAAAGGTGATTTCATTGATCTGTCTTTCCAACAAGCTAGCAGCATGAACATAGTTGCATAAACAACACATGATTAGTAGAATTCAATTAGAGCATGAATTTCTGGCAAAGTGTAGTGAAGACTGGGTCCATGTGTAAATAAACAACATTTTTACAGACACTTGTTGGTGTGAATTTTATGCAAATTGGCAGTAGATAATGTGAATTGAATATGACTCCCTGCTGCCAGGATTTGCATTCATTTGATTTCTTCTTTAATGGTCAGATGATTTTGATATAAACATCTTTAATGCTGAAATACTGTTATTTAGCCCAAACTAGAGCATTTCAAAGGTCTCCTCATCCGTCTTGGATTGTAGATTGGTGACTTTGGTTTGGCCCGGGAGTACGGTTCCCCCCTGAAGCCTTACACCCCGGTGGTGGTTACCCTGTGGTACAGATCGCCTGAGCTGCTGCTTGGAGCCAAGGTGAGAATTCAAATTCACACACTGCAGGAGTCTGATGAATCCTGAATACAATAGCTGAAACTACAGACAGTAAAGTGATGGCCTTTCATAGATAATAGTTACATCATCCTGACTGATTGTTTTACACAAAGGCATATCTCTCCAATAGAAGACAACATCTGTTGAGCATTTGGCTTGTAACACACCAAATACCACAAAATGCTATTAGAGTTTTACAGTGCATGATTTATGCCGTCAGACGGCAGAGGCCTAGCGACCCGTCAGTGTGCATCCACTTTCACATAAACTCCAGGAGGAACGTGCCAGGCAGAAAGTCTACTTTATGTTTCTGTGGACTGCCACTGTGTTTTTTCTTCTCTCCGCAGGAATACTCCACAGCTGTGGACATGTGGTCAGTGGGCTGCATATTTGGCGAGCTTCTCACCCAGAAGCCTCTCTTCCCTGGAAAATCTGAAATTGACCAAATTAACAAGATTTTCAAGGTAAATGCTTTCATTTGTGCTTATAAAAGGTGAGGTATTGTCACTATAAATATTAAAGCTTTTCTTTTTACTGCTTGTAAGGTTTTCTGTCAGAGTGCAGTTCTGCAGTGAACCACAGGGTGGAGCTGCTGGTAGCTGTCACCCCAGATGATGTTGTTATACCTTACACTAAATGATCTAAATTAGGCATAACAGCAATATGAAGCGATGTTACCTGGGCCTCCCATGTTGTTGTTACCAGTGATCAGTTTTGAAATGCACCAAGGACTGGCTACTTGCCACTTCTGCAGTTAATGAGCACATCAGCCAAACTGGGAATCTCTCGTGTCCACTTTTTGTTTTTGTTTTGTTTTTTTGGGGGAGTGGACTAAAAGTATGTCTGCTGACTTGTCTGTGTTGTCTCTAGGATCTAGGGTCGCCCAGCGAGAAGATCTGGCCCGGCTACAGCGAGCTGCCCGCTGTGAAGAAGATGACTTTCACAGAGTACCCCTACAACAACCTGCGAAAGCGCTTTGGAGCACTGCTGTCAGACCAAGGCTTTGACCTCATGAACAAGTAGGATTTTTAGAGACTTTTTTTTACTCTTGCATAAGAAACATAACTCCTTTCACTGCACTGCAGTCAGGTTGTAGTATTGCAGCTATTGTCTGTTTTCATGTGTCTGTAGATTCTGTGTTTTCAAAAGATACTAAAGAGGTTATAAACCATAAAGACACCATTTGAAAAAAAAGGTCAAATACATTATAAATTAGCCATTTTTAAGGAATAGAGAATAAGTCCCATAGACCTGTGTAAATATTTGATGGCAAATTTTCAGTGTTGAGAGAACACATATCACTGGTATACAGTGATGAAGAGCATGTATTAGGTAACAATCAGCACGGCTCCTGCAGTGGAAATTGCCTTACTTGGACGAACCCTTTTCTACCCTGTCAAATTCTGTTACTCTTTCCACAGCTTTTTATTTAGTCGGTGCACTTCTGGCAAGCTTTCTTAAAACATGACAGCAGTAGTGGATATATCCCAGCAGGAGTCCAGTTCCATCCCCCTTGTTCCGTTTCACACACACGCACTCACCATGGTGACGCTCCACAGTACAGGAAAATGTTTTAGAAAACACACATTTAATAGGGAAAATCAGTGATGGCTTCATAATTCTTTCTCTCACATTCCAAAGATCAGCTTTGTTCTGCACTGCGCAGATGAGCTTCTCAACTCTCCTCTCAGGTCTTTAACCAGCCACAGAAACTTTTCTCTACACCTGTAAATGACAAAACCATGCTGGTCAGCTAGCTCCCAGCTGCAGAGGATGGTAACAACATGTTTGCTGTGCTGCTGTGTGAGGAACCACAATATGGTGGAAATTTGGTTCATTTCCAAAATTGCTGAAACTTCAGCTGTCAGTGTACAACACGTAGGGAAGTGCTGTTAGAAAAGCTTCACAACGGAGCAGTACAGAGAAACTTTGGAGATGTATCTGGCAGGTTGACATTGCAGAGCAATGGTTTTTTTGGTTGTTGTTTGCAATATCACACCTCTCCTGTGTGTGAAAGCATTTGAAGACCCAGATTCAGTGTCTAACTGAAGAAGGTTTCAATTCACAACTCTTTAACCTGTTATACATTTACCATTTCAACATGTAGTAGTTAAGAGATCCCAATTTTAATCCTCCTAGAGAGCCAGAATCCTGCCTGTTTTCTGTCCTGTTTCTATCCTGTTAGATAATGAGTTTCCATTACCTGGTGTCCCATGCATAAATAGGACCGTAGTCCTCAAATGAAAAGCAGCTGGGTCCTCAGTCAAGAAAAGGAACAAGCTTACAGGACAGGAAGAGTGCACATTTTTGTAATTCCATAACAAAATGGTGCATTGGACACAAGTAGCAGGTTTTGTCTTATGTTGCTAGTATAGTGCTCTTGTCTTCTAGACCTGGTGTCTGTCTAATCCCAGTCATTAATCCTCCTGTAGATATCCTCTCACGTTAAATTAGAGATCATTTGTTTTGTAGAATCTTTTATGTTTAATGTCTGCACTCACTTACGGAGGGTTCCCCTCAGACACAGTCTGAGTCTGTGTTGCTCCTGTCATGTATAATTACGACTGTTTGCAGAAACTCTCTGGCCTTTGGCATCAGCACCACACCTTGTGTTCAGACTGTGTCACTACAGGGCCTGTTATACACTGTTATACACTAAACACTAAACATTTTTGTTCTTTGACTATGTAAGAGTAACTTTGCAGAATAATCAGACTGATCCTTGTTAATATTATTTGGGGACGTTGAAGATTAGGTGGGTAGTCCTTCTTTAGACAGCCACATTGTGAATATGAATTTTTTGACATCATTTAGAGTAGAAAAAGTAGGGAAAACAACGGTGAAATGGAGCTTTTCAAGCATTTTGATGCCAGTTATGTGCCAGCGTTACCCAGTGTGACTGTGACCCAATAAAGTAAAAGTCAGCTGGCACATGTGTAATCTTCAAATTTTCGCATCAGACACAACCATCAGCAGGACTTTGATTACACAGAAACCATTAATTAGCTGTTAGGCACTGTTAACTTACAGCAACCTGTAAAGCTGCGTCAATCCCATCCATGCATGCGTCATTCTGCTGGCCATTTCTCGTCACTATTTTTTGGCCATGGCACAGAAAGATCGCTCCTTCATGGTTAATCCTACCTACAGAGCCCTGATTGGTTTTCCAACTGTGGAACTGGCCTTCATTGAGCTAAAAGGCAGACCCGTTTGAATAGCAGAGAAAAAAAAAAAACCTGAGGTGAGAGCAGGTCTGGCAGTTTTGTCCACACAAGAAGCCTGAGTTCTCCGAGGCAGTTTGGCATCTCTGATGAAACGCTGCTAAAACATAAGTTTAAAATTATTATTGATTGTTTTCCAGGTTCCTCACCTACTGCCCCAGTAAGAGGATTTCATCAGATGAGGCTCTCAAACATGAGTACTTCAGGGAGTCTCCTCTCCCCATTGACTCCTCGATGTTCCCCACCTGGCCGGCTAAGAGCGAGCAGCAGAGGGTGAAGCGAGGCACCAGTCCTCGTCCACCCGAGGGAGGCCTGGGCTACAGTCACCTGGTAAGAGCATTAGGCCTGACTTTTCTCCATTACACACAGCTACCAGGCTTTCTGAACGCTGCCTGTGTTAAATAGATTACAGACCTACAGGCTTCTGCTTTGTGTCCGCGTATTTCCTCCTCGTGTTTTCCATGATGAGCACTTTTTAGTTCCTAATGTTTTCAGCAGTGGTCCGGCTCACCCAGCAGCTTAAGGCCACTACTGAGATTTTTCAGTGGAATTAAGTGTTGGTATTTGCTGCCTTACACGCCAATTAGACCATGACAAGTGTATTTTTGTCTCACTTTTCTTCTCGTCAGGGTGAAAAAAAAGCTTGAGCTTGTGATTAAGTATTTGGAGTGTTAATAATAATAGTCTTAATACAAACTGTTAGTTGTAATCAAATCCGTTATTAAATTCAGGTTAGGGGTTTCCAAAGGTAACTAGAGTCATAAAATAATATTGGTCAGTTTTGTAATAAGCATGTAAGAAGTGCAAGATTTCAAAAGTTTTTGTTAATATTACAAGTTGTGAATGTTTCCATTGTCTCTGTAGGGCGATGATGACCTGAGAGATACTGGCTTCCACCTGACAACCAGCTATCAGGGGGCATCTGCAGTCGGTCCAGGATTCAGCCTCAAGTTCTGAGCCTCAAGCTTCAGGACGCCCAGCTGGAAAACAGGAAAAGATCCAGCAAAGACTCGTGGGACTTCTTGTTTTGTTTTGTTTTTTGTTTGGAACCGGATCGTATCACTGGTTTACAGCTTTAGAGCAGATCAGTATCTGATCATTTACAACTGTTACCACATAGTCAAGACTGTCTCACAGCAAGACTGATGGCTCAAACCTGTTGAATTTCCACTCTTCCTGTTTGTTTTTTTGTGTTTTTTTTTTTTTTTTATTAAGCCATTTAACTAACTGAAATGTGACCTTTGTAGCTCTTAAAGAGGAGAAACAACCATAAATCTATTCAAAAGTGTTTCTCTCATGTTTGACTTTTATTTTCCCTTTTATATTTCATGAGAGAGGACCAGGTTTTATAAATGGTTGGTATTTCCTGGCTGCCTGAGCTACTGTATAATGATGCAGCATTTGCTGTGTGTTCCATCCAGCATAATGTTAAAATTTAAATGGGAATGTCAGCTCTCCTGCTGACAGGGAACTGATGTTTTTGCTAGAAATAAAGTTTGAAACTTTGTTTTGTCTGCCTTTTTTCCCATATTTATAAACTCTGTCCAAGCTATGCAAACACAACCGCACACTGCCAAAGGAGGGGGAAAAAAATGAAGGGAAGTCGAGCCTGAAAGAAATGCAGCCTTCAAACCAGCTTGGTAGCTGCTGTCCAAAAGTGATGTCATTCCTTGTGCTGCACACTTTGTCTCAGTACTTTGTTCTTTCAGGGGGAAAAAAGATGCCCCGGCTTGCTTTGCTTTTGTTTTTAAATGACTCTGACTTCAGAATGAAACCAATAAATTCTTTGATTTCGAGCCAAAGAAAAATAAACAGTGCAGCTCGGGTCCCTGCACGACTGGAACAGGTACTGAAAAAAGGCCCCTCCTGTCCTGGGGCTCGCAGAGCCAGCACTAAATGGAAATATTCATTAATCAATTTTATCTATCCCCTGGACCCACCGTAGGCCTTTCTGCAGATTATTACACCTGATGTGTTGAATAAGCTTGGACAGAGAGCTGCGAGTGGAACTGACTGCTCAGTCCCTGGAGGCAGACTATTGGCCTCAGCGTGCGACTAGTAAAGTAAGCTAGACGTCTGAGGTGTTCCATATGCGGTTTAAGGTCCAAATGGTTCCAAAGGCTGTAGACAACATTGTTTATTCTGGCTTTAGTAGCTTACTTGGGGCAGTGTGTAAATTATTTGAATGCTATGCATCTAAAGCAAGGGCTTCTGTAAGTTTTTCAGGTCCATTAAAAAAAAAAAAGACATTTGGGACATTTTGTAGAAGGCTATGGTGAGTTCTCCCAACAGTACTAATATCTTCTGGGTTTCTGTGCAACTAATTAGTCCCTATTTTTCAGAGGAATCCCGTGGGTGGCCTTGGACTCCTTCAGCTGCCTTAGCTGAAAGAGCTTTGAAGAAGTCCAGGCTTGATGAATCCAGACTGACGTCATCGTCCCGAACAGCTGATGAGAGCTGCACAGAACTTTCATCACCAAATAAAATGCAAACCACAGCATCTGCCACAAACAGCTTTTTACAGTCAGGTAGTGTTTTCCACAAAAAAATGTAAAAAATATCTGTCACAGAGCATTTATTCTTTGCACAGATGTAAACGCATTTACACAAAGACGGTCAACAATTTTACGTGGATACAGGAAGAACGTTTAAAAAACAAAACAAAAAATACTAGTATGTGCCCTAGTGAGTGAGGTCTCCTGGTGACCATCTGTGAATATGTCCTGTTCAGTGTGCAGAGGAGCTGGGCTGTTCTGCTTCAGAAGCGCACGCGTACCCTCCACGAGTAGTTAGTGAGAATTTTGTTCTTCTTCTTAACGATGCAGGTGTACGTGCCTTCGTTGATGGCGTTGGCCACTATAGTAATGTGGTCGTCTTTCAGTGAGATGTAGTTTGGGTGAGAGAACTCCAGCAGCTCCCCGTCCTTGTACCAGCTGAAACAGGATTTGCACGTTAGAGACGGCGCTCAGCAACTGCAATACTGTAGCATCACTGTAACCAGGTAAACTGATAACATATTGGAGGGAGGGAGAGAGAGACACTCACTGTACTTTGCCTTTCTTTGATGCTATTTTCTTCCCGCAACGAAATGTCAGTTTCTTGCCCTCGACCACCAGCTTGTGTTTGGTCCTTGGGGGAGCCGGGGTGGGAGCTACGGTGGGGAAAGGGAATTCTGAAGAGGATAGAAAAGAAAACACTGGTGAGCTGGTGCACCACAACAGGAAATGCAAAGGTCATAACTTGGTGTTCTTAACCATAAGATACACATGTGCAGTGTGACAACTTGCAAGATGTGGGCTAATTTAAACGATAATACAACGTTTGGGTTGAATATTAGTAATTTAATCACTCTAACCTGTAGCTGTGTTTCCATTCATATAGCCGGTGTGTGGCTCTTGGCTGACTTTATCTAACTTAGTCAGTGTGGCTGTATGAAATAAATGTTTCCCACCCGTGATCAAAGAGGAACTAAAAGATTTGTGATAACCATAAACCTCAGTTTCTTTCACTGTCTCCAGCTGTCACAGCCTTTCCTCACACAGCAGTGCCTGAAAGGAAAATGTGAACTAGGTGCAACAGTTTATTGAAATTATGCAATCATACATGGAAATACTGTATATACGGCAAAAACAGAGTTTGTGTGCAATTCTAGTGAGCTTGAAAGTCATTATTGTTATGACCACCTTTATTCTTCCACACAGCCTGAACTCTCTTGTCATTTCTTTAAGTAGTCATCAGGAATAGTTCTCCAGGGTTCTTAAAGGGCATTCAAAGCTCTTCTTTGGATTTTGGCTGCCTTTTGTCAAGATAATCCCACACTGCTTCAATAATGTCGAGGTCCGAGATATGCCAAGTTTTTGTCTAATAGCTCTTTGGGAATCATCTTGTTGGTGCAAAAATACGATTCCATGCCTGTCAAATTGTGTTATCTTTGGTATTTTTCATAGATTTGACTAAAGAAATGGAAAAGATGATGCTTTTTTTTTACATACTGGCAGTAATTCTAAGATTGTCTGTTATGTGTAGACACAACACTGATTCATCCCTTGAGTTAAGCATCTTTTTATGATTGAATGATTGATAAGTCAGTCTTATGAGACTTAACAAACAAACAAACGAGTGAAAAAGCAGCCAATGTCCAAAGAGAAGCTGTGAAAAATCTTCAGAAAGCCTGGCAAACCATTCATCAAGAAAACTTTAAAAAAAAAAGTACAAGAAAGTCTTGTTTATTGGAGCAAAAAATTAAGAAATTAAGTTATCCTGCTTTCTGCTTTCCACTATATTTTGGATGCACATAGTGTCATTTGTACTCCATATTTTTTAAGGTTTAGTTACTTATTAGTTATTGTTTTAATCTGCTGAAACGCTGTATTAATGTAGAATTACTGTAGGTAAAACTACCCGAGAGTACATAAGTAAATAATATCCTCTCTAGCAGCAACATTAAAGAGAAACACAGATGAATGAATGCATGTTCCTGCCTGATGACTCATTTTCCTTTAGTACTTTAAAGATATTCTGTGTGGGCACTACGCAGACTTTTGATATAATACTCTATCTGGGCGTCGGGCTGCACATGAGAGATTTTTATCAGTGTTTTCTACGCCAGGTTTCTTCACTTTGTTTATTTATTTTTCACCAAATATATAGATTTCTTGATTTGAGCCCCCGTGCGTTCCCCATGTTTTGTTTGTTTTTAAATCCCAGAAACGCCCATGTTTTCACAAACGCCTCGCCAAAATGCTGATTACTGTCAAAATCATTGATAGCAGCGTTATCACGTCAGGCATCCATGCTGCTAACCTGCTGGCGGTGTGCCTGTGTTATCAGTGTAATCTCTCCCATCTGGTGACAAGCGCAACAGGCCGCCTCGTGATCAACTCAGAGTCTGCCTAAAAAACAGTCGCTCTCGTTAATGCTGCAAAAATCCAAATTGACCTTGTGTGTCTCTAACCCTCAAGCCACAGTCTGAAATTCCAGCGGTTTGGAGTCACTCAGGAATTTTCCACAGCCGTACAACGTCTCCCAATCAGCAATGAGGAACAGATTACTGTGAGCCAGGAATCGTATCCTCTTGCCTCTCTCCACACTGTCCCCCTGTTGCTGACAAAAAAATCTCAGAAAGCCACAGTCTGTGGGGCTGTGATAGTTAAAACTGAGCCACTTCTTGTTGTGCAAAAAAAAGGAGATCTCTGCACCACAGCATCCCATAATAAACCTACAGAGGCAGTTGTCTGATGAGTGACACTTGTGTAAAGCAGCCCTCACTGAGAGAGCAATCGACAGGTAGCGGCCCTGCTGTGTGAGCGTTCTGAAACGCTGCCACTCTCCAGAAATAAAACACAGACTCTCCCAGCGCCAAGTGTAATCTCCCTACAAATCAGACCCTTGAAAACCTCCAGCGCAGCTCTGCATGGCTGGACCTGTTGGCTCCCGTTGCTCCATTGGCAAACGGTTCACAGCAGCTCCTTGTGCTGCTCAATTGAGAGAAAACTTTCTCTGTCTTCTTTTTTTTTTCCTTCCCCCTGGACTCCTGCTGCCGTTGCCACTGCTGCTTCTTACCGTAACAGAAATCACAGCTGGAGGGGCAGTGCTTCTGCATCAGTCTGCGCTTGCTCTCGCAGTAGCCTTTCCGAGCCCAGGCCGGACAGATAAATAGACGATCCAAACATCCTGGAGGAGGAGGGAGAGATGAAGTGAGGAGGAGGGTCAGATGGCAGCTCTTAGTCAGGCAAAAGAATTGGAACACCTCCAACCCTCCAAACACGAACACACAATCTGCTTTTTGTGCCAGTGAAAATGACTCACTATGACACACGCTAAAGACCACTCGTGAGTATTTTGTACAGTATTCATTAATGTTTTGCTTTCAGTCATCAAACGCAAACATTGTGCTCTACATTATGATTGGTTTTATCAGAAGCGCGCAGCAATACTCCTTTACAGGAATATCTAGATGCTTCTAATAACAGCATCAGACTACATTCTGAGAAAGCGTCCGATCCGGGCAATGCCTTAAATCATCCCGGTGGGATGTTGGACAGCGTCCTTTACAGGACATATGCAGTTTGAAGGCCAGTTGGAGTCTAGACCCAATTCGTCATCTCATCTGACAGCGGCAGCATCAATCTTGTTTTCCCTCGGCCATGTTTAACAACAACGTTAAGGAATTCTTGAACCTGTCAAACTGCCCGAGGGAATGAATTCTCCTGCAGGTTCTTCTGTCAGGCTGTTGAGAGGCTTCCCAGATGCACCGTCAGTTTTCTGCCCTTGTGAAATACCAGTCGACACTCAATGCTCATTTTCGTTCCTGATGCTGCCATACGTGTCATCAGTCTCATCATGTGTCTTGATCCCAGCTCTTTATGGGCCTCATTCAGTCAATCAAGAGGCTTTGGGATGCCTTTCAATGTGTCATCTAGACCACATACGTCCCCCCAAATCCTCAGATGTGTTATGAAAGTACAAAAAGAAGACCTTTAATGTTTGTGTGAGAGAAAACATAAGGACTGTGAACAAACCGTAGAGCCGGTGCAAACCCCACACCTCATCCTGTGTGATGAGCTTGCGCCCTGTCAGAGTTGCATTCAGGTGCATCAAAGCTTTGGGATCCATGGAGTGCATGAGTCCCAGGACGTGACCGATTTCGTGAGCCGCCACGTGGACGAGATCCGTCAGCCAAACCCCTGCAACAGAGACAGCTCAGCTTGGTGTCTGCTGCATTCATTACTTCACGCATGAAATATTAAAAGTTTCAGCAAACACAATAAAGATGCGTGCCTTTCTTCCAGCTGAAGCGCATGTTTCCCAGAATCCAATATTCGTGGTCGTCAAAGTGGATCTCGCCTGTTGGCGGGAAGAACGCGTGAGCCAGTTCTCCTGTGATGCCATCGAAACAATGGTGCAAGTGGGACTGCCAACAGTCTGTGTGGTTGACTGGATAGAAGCCTGCCAAAACAGAGAAACGGAGAGAAATATCTCAGAGCCAAGGAGGGAAGCCCTCCCTCCATTATTCCTGCTCCGTGGAGACTGGAGTGGGGAGATGATGGATCACAAACGACAAACTCAGAGGATGACGACCATTCCTCTCACTCACTCTGAGAATTTATGCAGGACTCTCGAGTTTGCACCCAAAGGGGGCAGATAAAGCAGAATTTGGGGACTTTTGCCATGAGCTGATATGTCTGGAAGTTGTTAGACATTTTTTTTCATTAAGAATTATGAATATGTGTTGAATATGAGCTTGGTAATGTCATTGCAGTGCTGCGATTTAATGAGGCAAAGAAATTGCGGCGACGACAGCAGGGAGAAACAGAAAAGTCTGGCACTCAGAACTAACCAAGCAACATCTTTTGAGGGAGAGATGCACCCACCGATCTTGATGTCTGCCTCTTGGTCGGCCGGCACCTCTCTGAAGGTGAACGGCGAGACGTCGCTCCACATGCCAAAAGCCTTGGTGATTCCCCGACGTGTATCGCTGGCGTTCATCAAGTTTGTAGGGAAGGAGAGCAACCTGCTCGGAAACAACAGCACGGTGTGGTTAATAGTTGTCCCTCAACACATTCCTCTACAGCTGAGGAATCTGCCAAAACACAATAGCTACTGTTCAGACACAAAAGAATTCCCACATTCCTCAGCACAGCTCTGTTTTAGTGAGACCAGATAGTTTCTAATATCACAGTTAGACAGTAACTTAATAAATTGTTGATACCATCCATTTTACTAGTGCGAAAATTACTTAAATTAAGCTGTTTAAAAAAAAAAAGTTTGTCTACCACCAACCAACGGTTTTTGGAGCTCCTCTAGCTCAATCTAATCTTCCCGTTAGCGGATCATTTTACAGCTCCAGGATGAATAAAGTTACTGGATCTTCTCCTGACAGTTAACACAGCTCAATCCAACTCTTTGGAAGCCAAGCAACTGTGGCGTGACTTTCAGAATCCCCTATGTGCTCACTATTTTACAGTGTTCACAGTCAGATGATAATTCAGACCACTTTTTGGTGCTTCGACAAACTTTTGGTGGACAAGGTTCAGTGCAAACAGTGACTTAAGATTAGAAAATGTAGCAGCTGACCCACATCAACAGTAGTTATAGTGCACGATTGTTTGAAATCTGGAGCCTCGGTCTCTCATCTTGGTTTCTTTTAGCACAAACATTCGCCCTCCCTTTGCCTAATTTGTATTGCTTTTGTGCATCGCAGGCTGTAAATAAATACTTGTATGTGAGCTTGAACTTGTCCCATTTGAGCTTCTCCGGGGTGAGGGTGTAGCGCTTGTTCCTGGAGAGGTGAAGTACTTGTGACCGGGCCTCTTTGCGGATCCCGATGAGCAGCACAGTGGTGTGAGCTTCTTCCTTGGACAAAGAGAAACTTTGAATGAATGACCTCACACTGTGACAGGAGTAACTGAATCCTAAAGACTCATTTGGCTTTCCTAAGAATTCAATGAGATTCAACTGGTCACATTAGTGAATATTATATTTTCAACTTTCCATCTCAGGAAAGAAGTAAGAAAAAAGTTGCATTAAGTTTGATACTTTTCACCAGTATGTTGAGTCTGATATCTCTTCGGGGGGATGACAGCTGGAGTCTGGACTCTGTTATAACACTGAAATGCTGCCTATGGGTGCTTTGAGTTTTAATGCTTTCATAAATATTCTGCGGCTGATGTTGAGTTGCAGAGATATTCCATAATAGTGATCACACCTCGCAATAAATCTATAACTTTCTATGGAAATGGGTTTGAGCAATAAATCCGCTTTTCGGCACTAGAAGAGAGGCTGCGATTTCTCAGTTGAGGAGCCCATTCCTGTGCTTGACAACAGGAATGTTTCTCGCACTGCCTGATGGCTTTAATGGGGTTTTAAGGAGGCAGACATTTAAAAAGAGAAACTGCTGAGGGTACACAACTGGCAGTCATTGGGAGACACGTGCACAGCACACGCTTTTGAAGGCGCTGGGCGAATATAGGCTTAAACCTGACTTTGTTGAAAAGTACCACTTGGTCTGTTATACCTGGCTCTTTACAAGAGCCTGACTGATGAGCAGGAATACCGTGTGTCAGGTGAAATGCAAGGGGATGAACAAGATTTTATAGTAGAGAGTGGAGCAAAGTGAAAGTTTTCAGTATGCTTCAGACTAAGTGTTTCTTCTGTGGTCTGACAACAAGATTAGAAATGTCCTTTCAGGGTCTAACATGCAGCCAACACGAGGCTATGGGTCATGCTCGCCAAGTCTCTTTGGGTGTGAAACTAACCAGTGTCTCCATGTGACTGCAATCATCGTCTGAGTGAAAAACAGAGCAAGACACCACAAATTCTTAAGAGTATTGGGATTCTTTTTCACGAGCATTCAGAACATGCATAAATACTGATACATTTAGATTTTTTCAGGCAAGAAATGACACAACCTCTGTTAAATCGTGGATGCGCTGATTAAAAATGGCTAAAGGTTCAAATAAAAAGGTCAGATTATGCACAAGTTGTCCCCGTGAGCCATTCAGTTTCAGACAATTTTTCCTTCTCTTGCCTCTCTATGATGTCATTAAGCGTGGATATCTTTAATATGGTCATATCAGGCACTCTGCTCTGATTGTAACCACCGAAGCCCCAAACCATTGGCTGTTTGCATCATCTGTTTGTGAGGGGCAGCCAATCAGAGAAAAACCTTACTTTTACAGGGGTACGGTCCTACTTCAGAAGTCACTTGGATATAAAGCTGGATTCTACTGTAAAACCACAACTCCAGGATTCTTTGAGTACCATGCCTCTTTTTTTTTTTATAATATCTCTGACACTAAAACCCAGTACAAATATAATTTTCTTTTACAAATATAAGTTTCTTGCTGAGGAAAAACACTGAAGATGGAGAGAAAATATCAAAGTCTCTCCCTTCATTTTGGAATCTACGCCCAGTCCTCCAGTTCCTGTTCCTGCTTCACCCAGTCAAGACAAACAGATGCAGTACTTCCTTCATTTCCTTTCCAAAATAGTACTTTGGGTGGCCAGACTGTCCCACACCGTTATTAAACTTCACGATCTCTCGTGGTTTGGTGTTAAATATAACATTTCACTACCAGATTAAAGGCATAGGTCACTGTTTTATACAAAAGTTGCTTTTCCCGACCTCAGCTGACATGCTGGAGTCATGCGTTCAGTGACTTATGAGGTGTTAAAGCCAGCGCGTTTCTTAATGTGTCACGTCTTGTTATATTCACCACAAAGCTCATCTGCCATGTTTGCCATAAATAAAGATGAACCGCAAACCCACTAGTCCTCTAGACTAAACCTCAGAGCCGGCGGTGAGAGCTGACAGAGGGCGAAACATCTGAGGACAAATCCCACATGGATCGTTTGGGGAGTCTGGAAGAGTTTAACCTCGTTTCCAGAAATTTCTAAACAAGGGATTATGATTTTCATCTGAACCTCAGAGACTTTGAGGGTTCTAGTCAACAAAAGCGATTTTCTGTACACAAATCAAAACACAGACTGTCTGTCGCACTTTTTGTCAACATGCACATATTCATGTTAAAATGAAACAGAGTGAGGCTGAACATTGTCAAAACAAATATTGTTCATCTCGTTTAGTAATATAGAAATAATAAGTATGTTACAGCGGATAATTGCCGATTCATTTCAGTATAAATCAATGAGAAATGCTCTTTGGTTGTTCTGTTACTTAACTTCATGAAGTTGTGTAATCCCCACCAGCGGGCTTCTTGACTGACACATAATGAGAGCGTGTGGCAAAGGCAGTGACATAAAGCGATCCCTCAGGCTCTATGTCACAGCGGGTGGGTGGCACTGAGTGAAATGTGTGGAGAAACACATTTATCCAATTCGCTGAAGATATTACTGCACAGAGACCCATTCCATAGACATAACCTAATAGCAGCATTCATCTAACTTCACATAATTGAATCTGATGCCTATTACCATCACTCACTGATTTCATGTGAGGATTTCCAGCTAAAAATATCTTTGAAGATCCAGACGAATGGCTTGAAATTGCACGGATTCTTGCATAATGTAACAGTGAAAGAAAATGATGTGCATCGTTCCTAAATGATCTGATATTTTCCTGATACCCGCTGCTCTGTTTTGCTGATTGTCAAGTGGGCACAGCCAGCACAACCAATAATAAAGCCGATAATAACCTTTGTGGATTTGTGGTAAATATATGGTGCGTTGCTTTTACCTTACCTCTTACTCTCAATATAAAACAGCGTTTCATTGCTGGGTTCACCACTACTGCCACTTTCACCATGAACTTTCAATAAGCCTTACTTTTCTACCCCCGTATGTATTCTCCTGTTACATAAACAGTTTTGCAAATGGAGCAGAATTCTGAATGGAGTTTGGCGTTATGTGACTTCAAAAGGTAACCAGCATCTTAATAACTTCATAAGCACAACTATGTGCCGGACTCTGCAGCTGCAAGGAAAAAGTGGTCACAGCATACCTCTAACCTCCAGGTGGGAAACGCTGTGGTCTGCTGCATCCCTGCAAGCAGAAAGCTGAGCAGCACAGCAGCCAGCAGAGGTGCGAAGCCCCAGTCGCCGTTTCGTAAACTTCTGCCACTCTGACAGCTCACCATGGCTGCCATAGCGCACCTCCAGGGGAGACAAAAACAAGAAGAATCCCTTCTGCAAAAGATTGCTTCACCATCTATTCCAGTGAATGCTACTGCGTGGCCATAGCACGCATCGCTGCTGGTGGGTCACTACTTGGGGAGCTTGTGGTCGCTGTGCGCAGCAGGCAGCGCAGTCCAGCCCCGCGGACCGACCGGGTTGTGAAAGCAGTGCAGACTGCATCAGCTCTGCTCGCCTCTCTTCCGCACAGAGCGCCTGCCAGCGGGCTGGTTTCACGTTACTGTAGACGGGGCAGGGGGTCAGTGTCGAGACGACCTAATGAAAACCAAATATCCGTCAAACCACTTGTTGCAACCGCCGGAGATGCAGCCAAAGCGGAGTCCAAGGCTGATTTTTTATTTTTTGGGCAAGATTATTTTTTGCACGTTTATGTAACGCTGCTGAGTTTATTCTTCTCCTCCTTACAGCGTGGCAGATATTTTTAGGTCAGAATAAAATCAGGGCTTTATTTAGTCGGCTGTTTTGTTTAAATTACTCTATAAGAGACAGTTTTAAGTGTTTATTTTAAACATTTTATTTTAGTTTTACAGCTTGCATGTCCAGGAAGAAGAATATGATATGAACAATGAATGTACCACAGATAATAGATTTTACTTGTAGTTTTCCAGCTCCAGAGGTGACACTAATATCGTGTACATGGTGAAACTTGAGGGGGTATGGACAAATAAGTATATACTTCTGCCTACTCCTTTTCAAACAAATAATGTAATGATATTTTGTAATGATTGTGAAGGCACATGTTTGAAATAAAAATGAACTGAACTGAACTGAGGTTTCATGCAAAGAAACCAGGATGTTCATCACTGAGATTTGTTTTATATTCAAAAAGTCCAAAACCCACTTTTTTCCCACCCCAAGTTTGGAAGTCTTCCTAGTTTATCAACTGAACTTGTTGTCTGTTCTTCCTTTTTCAGCCAGACTCAAAATGCATAGTCGATTCCCAGAAATCATCACAAAACACAGACACGCGACATTTTAAATTAACTGTTGTTGTTCAGACGTTGATTAATGAAAATAAATTCGTTTTTTATTTACTTCAGAGGTTCCCATTTAAAGAGATTAAAGATGCCACTAATAGCTTGGTAAACAGTCAGTTCATTACACTGTCAATCTGAGCTGACACAAAATAGCACAGAAGAGTAAATCTGTACAGGTGTTGATTTAGTACTGATGATATTAAACTTTCCCTTTTCATACATAAAGACACTTCCAACCATGATGCATAAAAGGTGGAAAATGGTGCAGAAAAAATCCACCAAAATGCAGGAAAGGATGTGTCAGAAATTTAAACTTGAGAGAAACCTGCTGCTTCTGGGATGAAAGTCAAACCATAAGCAGTGAGTCAAAAATAAGGTTGAGTCTAATCACAAAAATGTTCCATGAAGTTGTTCCCCTACAAGACGTAGTGACACTTAAATGGCAGTTTACATTTGCACCCTCTGTGTGACCCTGTTATGACTCTGTATTTAAATAGCGTAGAGGTATTTCTATCATGTGATCATTTTTGTGGCTTTTAGGTCAAATCTTGTTTGAGTGTCTCTGACTCCGGTTGGTAAATAGTTGCTTTTCCCCCCGACACACAGTCTGACTGACAGGAAAATTGGTGGAATTTCTCGAATTAATAAATACTTCATAATGTCATGCCAGTTTCAGGGTTCTGGTATTATGCATGCTGACTCGCTTGCTTGGCCCCGAGGACACATAAATGATATTTAATGATGATTCTGCCCGTGTTTTTCCTTCCCGTGACAAGCCAAGATGCTCTAAAGAAGACAGATCAACAAAAGTAGAAGGTAATCAACATTTTTTTTTCCTGAACTTAACTTTCAACAAACTAGAAGCATTACTGCAGCATTAAAATGCTTTATCTGTTTGATTTGGTACAGTGACCAAACCCAGAAGTTATTTCATAGAAATGATTCCACTGGATCCTTTTCTAAAGTGATGTAGCTGAATGCACTCCCACATTATTTGTCTTAGATAACCCAGTAGCTGGAGCGACCAATCTATTCTTGTAGTATACATTTGTGTAAAATGTTACAACTTTTTCTCTCTCTTTTTTTTTTTACATTTTCTTACCGAGTATATCGTGTGCAGCCCAACTGCTCGAGGGGGGAGATTTTCTTTTTCCCCTGGTCTGATGACCTTCCCCTGAGTTTGTTGTTCTAGTACACCCTTGGGTGAAGCTGGGAAAGGTCCTCAGCCAGCTAACTGTCATCTCTGGCCAGACCTGGCTAATCTTTTTTCCCTTAAATGGCTGGAAGCTAGACCGCTTGAACTCATGCGTCACTCATCCAACCACAAACCACTCTACTTACACACTGATTTTCTTTTTTAAGTAGCTTAACTGTGATTAACTGAGGTGAGTAAATCACTCTTTGTTATATGGCCAAGCCACATGTGATAGTTAGATTTCTTTCCCTGTGTTTGTCAGTTTGTTTGTTTCTTCCAATCATCTGTTTTGGATTTTTTTCATGGCTATGAGCACAAACAGCTTCTTGTGACCTCAGTATGCATATGATAACTATGGCTATAACCACTTTTTACTTTAAATTGTATATGTCATTGGAGGGTTGACATTTTGCCTGATTACATCATTGTGTGTGTTTGATGATGACATAATAAATATATATACAATACTGTGCAAAAGTCTTGAGCCACGCTCATTTCTTTACATTTTGCTTCCAATGAGTCAGGCCTTCTTGGGATTTTTTAAATGGTCTTGAACAATAGTTCTCCAGGCTTTCTAAAGGACTTCATGAGTTGTTGGTTATTTTTGTTGTTGTTGTTGTTGTTGTTTTTTTTTTATATTGGCTGCTTTTTCACTTATTTTCAGTCCAGTCCTTGTACCTGACCATTGTCAGAGAAATGTTGTTAAGCCACTTAACACTGACCTATACATCATTCAAGCACACAAAAATGCATCTAGCTCAAGGGGTGAACCAGTGCTGTGTTCACACATAACACAGTTTAGCAAAGAACCATTTTTAAATTGTATCTTTAGGCATTTTATTACCATCTGCTTCTCACAAAAAAAAAACAACCCAAAACAAAACACAAAAATCTTTTTTTCTTTCTTTAGTTGAATCTACAAACAATGAAATAACAGAGTCTGACAAACATAAAATAGTGTTTTCACCCTAACATGGTGACTCCCAAAGGGCTATTAGCTAAAGAAGTTTCATATCTTGGTTTGATGTCCAGTGTCTCCTTAAATATTTGAGGAAACTGGACAAGTTGGAGGTCTGGAGAGAGGTACAGTGAGTGTCTGCAGCCACCCGTAAAACACGGTGGAGGATCTGTTGCAGTGGGGCTGCATTTCAGCCAGTGGTGCTGTCAGATTTTGATCCTCCACCACCATTGATCTGCTATCTGTATTCGGGTTAGCTATATATTTTTTAAGCATAGCAGTGATCACAAACACACTGTCAGTGGAGTAAAAGCATTGACAATGTGTTTGGGAACACCATCAGTCATGGATAGGCCTCCACGGAGCCCGGACCTCAACACTACTGTCGGATCGTCAAATGACAGCCAACGTCCAAAGAAGAGCTGTGAATGTTCAAGAATCCTGAACTATTCATGAAGATGACTTCAAGAAATAAATGGAAGACAGCTCAGGCTGCGTTGAAGAACAAAGGCGTTCACATCAAATATTGTCGTTTAAGCTGGATAGAATTTTACAAACACGTTTTGTTTTTGTTTTTTACATTTTTGTGCCCTATATTCTGTGTCTTTGCTTATGTTCCAATAAACTATTTCCCATTTTCCTAACAACATATAAAAATACTTTTTCAGTGCTGTATCCATCCATCCGTCCACTTATTTTCTGCCTCTTATCCGGGTTTATATCTAAGAATAAAAAAAGGAGGGCGGAACCTTTTTTACGACGCTTGTTTTCTTCGACCTTTGTACGCGGTTACACTCGTGGCGGAGGAAATGGCACCCGTCTGGTCTCGCAGGCTTTACAGTGGCCAGCCAGTCGGGTACTGTCGAAGCTGACACGTAAGCTTTCTAACTGCCTCCTGCAACACAGAGCTCACCTTGAAGAGAAATATGGTTTTAAGTGGAGAAAGTGCAGGTGTGTGTGGGATATTGAAAACATAGCAGGTAAGAACTGCTGTCAGACATTTCCTCCCCTCCGTCCCCGTACACACAGCCATTAGCTCGGATGGCTAGCGCTTAGCTTTAATCCCATAATCTCAGTCGTTAGCCTCATGTTGTTTACCCCCTTTTGAGTGCCGTGTCCTTGTCTGGGTAGCACCTGAGCCGTTTTTCTCCCGAGGGTAGTTTCACCCAAATTTCAAATGAAGTTTGCATTGGCAGTAAGCCGGAGTTTGGCTTTTAAAGTACCCACTTAAAAATAAATTCCCTGGCGTTACTTTCGCGGAACTCAGTGAGACTATTTCTCACGCAATTCGTATTTATTAATTCATGGCAGTTTAACAAACAAACTCAACACGGTGTGTACATGTCTACAAACAGCCTTAAACTGTGTGAACATTTGCCAGAAGATGGAGGATGTGACGTGGTTGTGGACGTCAGTAACAAAGTCTGTGTGAAACTTTTAGAAAAAAAATGCGTAAAAGTTTTTAGTTCTTCGCCAAAACCAAAACAGGATAGCATGTCACTCCTGTTTTAGTTTATCTTAACTTTTGGATTGTTTTTATGATGACTTTTAAGGCCCTCTCTGGACTTCCGTCAAAGTATAATTGAAATCATATGATACCATAAACTTGTGGTTTCAAGTCAAGACTCTGCTAGCCATCCCTGTCTTTTTAAATCTCTCTTATAGACATTTTTTTTTAATAATTGGGCTTTCTCAGTGTTGAGTTACTGTTGTGTTGTATAATGTGATCTCTTTTGGGTGATTATTTTTCAATATGTTATATTTGCTTCTGCTTTTAATCTCCATGTGCCCAATACATGTGTCAGGCTCAAACAGCTAAGAGTACTAAGTTGTGACCTCTTGAAGCTGGCATTCATTTCTTTCTTAAAACTGGGGATCTTTTGTGTGTAAGGCAAAGGCACGTATTTCCTCAAAGTACTAAAGTTTACTACCTGGCTTTGTTTAGCGTATTGGAAATGACATGCTCATATGATGGCTGTGGTCTTGTAAACACTGTCAGGTGTCTATTTTGTAAATTTATATTTTGTGTTTTTTGTTTCTTGCAGAAATCCCAGACTCGGAACATTTAGGAACATTGCTCGTGTTGCAGACCGCCTTGAAGGACAATGGCCAAAGAGCAGAAACAAAGCAGGGCGGAAACGTTTTTACTTGCAGGGTCGAATGGTCATAATGGCCAGCAATGGGCGACTGGTATGAGTAACTCTGTGCAAAATCATCCTGCACCTGCTAACAAAATGTCAAGGATGGCTCGCGTTGCCTCGGATGTAAGGCACAAGTGTGCGGCCTACGTGCTAGCATTGAGGCCATGGAGCTTCAGCGCCTCACTTACACCCGTGGCCCTTGGCAGCGCCTTGGCGTACAAACTGGATGGCTCCGTGGACTTGGTCGTTCTGATGGTGTGTGCTGTGGCCGTCCTCGTGGTTCACGGGGCGGGTAACCTTGTAAACACCTACTATGACTTCTCCAAAGGGATTGACCACAAGAAGAGTGATGATAGGACTCTTGTGGACGAAATCCTGGCACCACAGGATGTTGTTATGTTTGGCGCTTTGTTATATTCTCTGGGGTGCTTGTGTGCCACTCTGCTTTTCTTCCTGTCTACGCTGAGGCTGGAGCACCTAGCCCTAATTTACTTTGGGGGTCTCTCCAGCTCCTTCTTATACACCGGTGGTGAGTGAAACGTTAAATTGAGTATTAATCACTGCTTAGCTGTTTGTCAACACACATCTTAAATTTAAGCTGTCCTACGCAATTTGTTGGAGGGTCACTTTTGGTTCATAGCTTTGCAGATAATTTGTACTGTGCATCTACCCTAAAATCATTGAGGTGCGATTCAACGCTGAAAAAATATATTTCACAATCTGGTGGCAGATGTTTAAGAGACAGATGACTGAAAACTGGCAAAAAGACCCATCCCCACAGTTACCTGTTTGTTGAATTTGGGTGAACTGGCCCTTTAAGAAAGCATTTCTTTAAAAACATGACAGAGATGTGTCACATTTTTTCATGAGGTGACGTTTATGCTTTCCAACAGAAAGCATTTTCATCACGACTTTTTTTTTTTTTTTTTAAGTGTGATATTATTTTGTTTTAGGAAAAAAGTTCAGGTGATCAGGATTCATATGTAACAAAACATTTCTGTCAACCTATCAGAGCTGATTTTCAGGAAAAATGTTTGTCTACCAGCACAAGATGTTGAATAACTTCTATTACCAGATATCTGCAAATGCAAAGCACACGAGTTTTGGTATGAGAAGCTTTCTGGTTTCTGTTTGTAGTCTTATGTAATCGTACGAAGGTAAACACTTCATACAAGGACTGGATTTGCTTTAATGCAGTCTGAAAACCAGATCATCTCATGACAGTGTAACTATTTATTGGCTTTTGAAAATATTTCTGCCTTGCTAAATAATGAGCGCTAGATGGAACACAAAGTATTGGCCAGAATTTACTATGATTATACCAGAGTGCTTATAAGATTGGTGAGCTTAAGCAGAATTTATGGGCCTGCAAATGTGTTGGATCTGTGTACGTGTTTCCATTCGGACAGTGATGCCTACACCATAACCTTCCATGTAACATGATGTGCATCTCCCGTCGTCACGTTGCTGAAAATGGCGGATGTAAGCATCAAGTAGGCCGGAGTAGGAAGGGACTGACAGCAAAGTTCAGTTGGAATGGGGAAAAGCACCCAAGAAACCGCAATAAAAACGCAGACAGTAGCTGCAGTGGACTTTTGTAACTGTTTTTACCACTGTGTTAGTGGACAGTGTACATGTTGCCTCTGTTGGACTGCAGGCAGAATTTATGGTCCAGGAGAGGTGGCACATTCGCTGACTGCTGGCACTTCAGGGATGGCCTGGATGCCTGCAGAGAGCATCTGTTGTCAGATGGAGGCGATGTACAAAGTATGTCGTACAACTGGTCTAAGGGTTACTCCAGCTTGTGGTGTTGGTCAGTGAGCCACAGCGAAAAGCGAAGTTTTCTCTGTGAAGCAGCCACTGTCTGTGCTTTTCTTTCTGTATTTATTTGCAGTTCTGCTGTTCCATGTGTATTCCACTGTCACTCTCTTCACTATTCCCCTCCACTTTTCAGCCAGTCACCATATGTCCAGATGATAAATTACGCTTCAGTATGCACACTAGCTGGTGGGTTCCTAGATTGGCTGTTTGATAACATAGTCAGGCTAAGGGATCACTTTATCTATCACTTAAATTTCTAACATTGTGTTTAAGTAGAGTCAGTTGCAGTGAGGTGGTGGAGGGGTCGGGTATTCATAGATCCACTCAGGCTGAAGTAGGCAGAGGTGTAGGGTTACATTTATTCCTGAAAGACTTTACCATTACAAATAATAAAGTAAAATGCATCATTTGAATGAACTGTGATGTGTTTTTAGGAATTTGATCACTGCTAAGGGAAAAAAAGTTGGTGTTGGGGAACATCACTGATATAAAAACAGCAGTTTACTGGCTGTGGTAGGTACTGGTGAGTGTGTGATAACAGTTGGTCAGTTTGGTCAGCTTGAAAGACTTTACATGGCAGTGAGGCACTAATGAAAGGCTTAAAAAAATCGTGATGATTCTGACCAAACTAAGACTAACCCAAACTTTTTAACAATGCAGTACCCAGACTGCTGGAATACTCTTTTAAATGTACTGCCAAAGTTTTGACTGTGAGACTCGGTGGAACTCAATTTGCTGTTTTTGACCGATCCTGTTTTCTCTTCTTCTCCAGGCATTGGCCTCAAGTATGTGGCCCTGGGAGATGTAGTCATCCTCATTACCTTCGGCCCACTGGCAGTCATGTTTGCCCACGCGGTGCAGGTCGGGTACCTCTCCGTGCTCCCGTTGGTGTATGCCGTCCCGCTGGCCCTCAACACAGAAGCTATCCTCCACAGCAACAACACACGAGACATGGACTCTGACAAGCAAGCGGGGATCGTCACCCTGGCCATCCTCATTGGACCTATGCTGTCTTACATCCTCTACAACCTCCTGCTCTTTGTCCCTTACGTGCTCTTTTGCATCCTCGCCACCCGTTACACCATCAGCATGGCACTGCCTCTGCTCACGCTGCCCATGGCCTTCTCCCTGGAGAAGCAGTTCAGGAGCCGATGCTACGCCAAGATCCCCCAGAAAACAGCCAAGCTCAACCTCCTGATGGGACTTTTCTATGTATTCGGGATCATTCTGGCTCCTTCTGGCAGCCTGCCATTACTGTGATTTAGTATAAAATTCAAATTTTGCTGATTTAATACTGACTAGTTTACGTACTGATTTGTATTTGTATTCATACAAAACTGTCTAAAGGCTCTCGCTGGCTTTAATTTATTGTTTAATTTATGACTTGAACAGACTTAGCTCCTCCTTCGGGATGCTGAAAACATAATCAAGATGCTTTTATCAAGTATTAAGCCTGCTGTAATGTGTTGGTAAAAGTACGAAGTGTTGGTGTTGATTTGTAGGGGCGGGCAACATTTTCATAATATAAAGACTAAAAGTAAACCTACTGTTGCCATATTTCTAGACATGACATATAACATGATCCTACAAACATCAGTAAACCATTGCTGTCCTCTCATTATGGTACATACTCTTAATTTGTTCATTGTGGTTTTTATTTTGGAGAGCCTAATAGTATTTTGTCAGTAATAAAAGTTACTCATACTGATGTGCCATGTCTTCACTTTGAATCAATGGTAAGATTGCTTACTCATCTTTAATCCAGATCAGTTGAGATAAGTAAACATCACTAAACACTTAGAAATCCTTAGTTTTACATTGGGTGGGGAAAAAAAACAACCTCCAAATATGAAAAAGAAAATGCATCACACATAATGACAGAGCAACTAATGCTTCATAATATGGACACTTCTCTCATGTTCTTGGAGCGATACAAAGTTGGCATGACTAGTAGCACAGTCTTATTCATACCACGGGGAAAGATCATTTACATGTCTAAGGAACTTAGAAAAGTGACTGAACTTCTTTAGGGTTTCTTTTTTTGGGGATGATGATGTTTCACCTCTCTTCCAAGGGGCTTCTTCAGTTCTAAAACCAAAAGGTGGAGACACGAAGGTATTTAAATTCTAGTGTTTTTTTATGCTTAGGAGGTGGTCATTGACCCACTGTCATCACATGAGCCAAGGTGTGAGTCATTACCACCACCCACAGGTTTCAGGTGAAACCATTGGAAGAACTTGCCTTACCCTATCATGTGATCTATTGAGATCACATGACACAATGCGCTTGGGAAGGGGGGCAGCCGCTCCCTCTGTTCAATGATGGACATAGCTGACCTCTTATTCCTCTTTCAAACCATCTGTGGTCTTGCTTCAATACTTGAGCATTGGCATCCTCGACGGAGGGACCTTTAACCTTTAACCTCCTAAGACCCGAACTCTTTCATGGCATGCATTTTTAATTTCTTTTTGATATTTGGGCTGATTGGGACCTGATGAATGTAAAACCAAAGAATTACCTTATTTTTGTTTCTAAGAAAAATGAGAGCAACATATAAGGATATTCATTTAAAATTTCGATAGGACAGTAGCAGTATAATGTCCTCGTAAGTGGATATCAGGCCCTTGTAGAGCAAGATTGAGTATTTTGGTCTAAATAACCCAAAATGTGATGTCCACATATATGGACGCCAGGTCCTAGGGGGAATAAGAGCAGATGTCTTATCATGTCAAAGTGGTGTCAAAGTGGCTCTTCTTTCAACTCTGTGCCTTGGCTAACATGACAAGGCACAGAGGTCAAACATTTCCTAAAGAACAAAAACACCATAAAGAAGACAAGTCGCCTTCTTACTATGACCTGGATGACTGAAAACCCCCACAGACACATCTAGTTGTTCCTCCACGCCATTATAACTCCACTAAATTACATTTCTAACAGCAGACACTAAATATGATTCTAATACAATAATGTTGAAGTTTCATTAACAAGTGCATATTGTCCCCCAACAAAAACCATGGTCATAGCTGGCCAGCAGGGGGCAGCATTGAACAGGTGTTAGGTCAACCGGCACAGAAAGCTGTCACAGGCTTTGCGTTATTAAACATTTCACGCGCTCTCTGACGTTTTGGTGTAACGACTCGGTGTTAGACTAATTGTTTACATATTATATGTCTTATATGATCAAACTCTGTAAGTATCACTAATTTGAATATTAGCAGAAGACCGATGATAAAACACAGCCTCTGTGGAAAGTTATTTTAAATAAAAGATCGCAGAAGGAGCTTTATTTTTATTCTTTTAATTGAATACTTTTTATTTACTGGACGTGTTTGCAGTATTCCTTTTTCTTTGTCCTTAAACATAGCTGATAGTTTTCCACTTTAACCTTAGTTACAGTGCAGTTAAGAGTCGAGTGCTTTAATTGAATTTCATTAGGAAGGCTGTCCCGAGCTTTACTTTAATAATTACATGGCTCCATACTGCATTCTGCAGTTTCCACCCATAGCCCAGAGACATGAGGGGCAAATGAACTGGATGTTGACAACTGCCACTCCCATCTGGTAAATGCTGTAAACAGTGGAGCACCATAACATTATGCATTGAAAATGCTATTGAAATGTTGGCATCCTATAAATACTGATGAACTGTAAGGTACATTTAGCTTATGTGACTCGTTGTACTTCATTTAAGGTGACGAGAAGGAGGACACGTGAAATATAAGTCAGCTCAGTGAACGACTGTTAAATAACCTTGTTTCAAATAGTTCTGCTTTCCCTTTAACCCATTTATTGTGTTTCTAAAGCAAGTTTGTTTGTTTTGTTTTTTAAAAGTAGCATTATCACTTCAAATGTTCTTGTTTCTTTGCACTGAAGCTACACAGGTGACAAATGTGATTGGTTATTATTTGAAGTCAAACGTTATAAAACACACTTACTGGCCACTTCATTAGTTACACCTTCCTATTGCCTTCAGAAGTACCTTAATTCTTTGTGGCATAAATTCAGCAGGTTGCTGACAACATACCTCAGAGATTTAGGTTCATGTTTACATGGCAGTATCCCACACTTGCTGCGGAGTTGTCGCCCGAACACCTATAATTCAAATCTCCTGTCCCACCACATCCCAGATGTACTAGATTGAGATGGTGACTGAAGGTCATTTGAATACAGAAAAGTAATTGCCATGTACAAGAAACCAAACATTTTTTTTTTTTTGATGTGGTGTGTTATCTCGCTAGAAGCAGCCATCAGAGGATGGGTACACTGTGGTCAAAAAGAGACAGACATGGTCAGCAACAATACTGAAGTAGGCTGTGGTGTTTAAACAATGCGCAGTTGGTACTAATGGGTCAAAAGTGTGCCAAGAAACTATCCCACACACAATTACACCACCAACAACCTGAACTATTTATACAATGTGGGATATGTCAGAGCTTTTATGTTGTTTACACCAAACCGTCTGAATGTTGTAGCAGAAATCAAAGCTCATCAGAGCAGGTAATTTTTTCCCAGTCATCTATTGTCCAATTTGACCTCTGTGAACTGTGGCCTCAGTCTCTTCTTTGTAGCTGGCAGGAAGGGAACCCAGTGTGGTCTTCTGCTGCTGTTGCCGGTTTGTGCTGTTTTGCATTCAGAGATGCTCTTCTGTATATATTGGTTGTAACGAGTGGTTACTCGAGTTACAGTCACTGTGCCCTGACCTCTGTTGATGACAGATACAAGACATTTTTAATCAGACAACATGTTGTGCAGAAAAATCCAAGAAGATCAACAGTGTGAAGTACTCAGATCCTGGCACCACTAGGCATGGCACGTTCAAAGTCACTTAAATCACAACTCGTCCCTATTCTGATCCTTGGTTTGAACTTCGTCTTGACCATGTATATTTACCCAAACACCTCGAGTTGCTGCCATAGCTGATAATATAAGATGGGTTGGCTGTCCAGATATCTTAATTAACGAAGAGTTGAACCGGTATACCCAATGAAGTGGCCGGTGATCGTATACACAGTTTGTATTTGAATGAAGATTTGTTTCCTTTTTCACGAGGAGCACGTGAAGGTAGCACCAGTGACGCAACGCATGGGCGTGTTGTCATGGCTGTGTGCAGCAAAAGCTTTCAGTATTGTAAATACTTATTTGCCTTGAAGCAAGCCATGTCAGCGTTGATAGCAGGCAGCAATATGGAATTTTATTTCACTGCAAAATAAATTCGTGGAAAAGACCCGGTGAGTAGCTACACCTATAAAATAAGCTGCCTCTTTTTTTAATATACCAGTACAGGTTGGGCAAACGTGAATTAGCTAGCTAGCATTAACGTTAGAGAAGCTAGTAATACGCAGAATCCAGCCATCCCTAAAAAAGGGGCGGTTGTTTTTTGTTCCTTTTTTTCCGGGGGAAAAAAGGTCTGTGTGTGTCACGGCACAGTTTTGACTAAATAAGAACACAGATGTGAGTCTGTCCAGCTGCCTTTAAGATGAAAGGCTTCCGTTAATTTTCCTGTTATAATCACAGCATCTTTATACTGTGGTGAAGCTGCTTGAACTTCAGTTGTCAATTCAAAAAAGCCACACTTAAGCTAGAGCGAATAGTTTTGGACTGCCTTTAAAGTGTAACAATCTGTATAACATTTGCTATAATTAAGCCGGCAAATTGTGAGAGGTGTTTAGTGTCACGCCTTCATCACATGAGAGGGCAGGGAGTCGATAACAAGGAGGCTTACTTTCAGTTTGTTGGGTGTCATGGTTGTTTTACTGTATCCATCAGCAGTGGTCAAACTTTATATTCACTGTCACCTGACTGAAAATGCTGAAAAAGACAGAACTGTGGGAGCATAAGAATAAAAAAACTATTAGAATGAACGATGGGCACTGTTAGAGAAATTATTTTGTCTGGCTATTCTGACAGGTGCTAAGACTGTGGCACTGTTTTTTGTTTTTTTAACACCTGTCATCTTTCTGGTCATTTGTTAGTGATGAATCAGAGCTCAGTTGCAGCTGCCTCACACTGGAGCAGCAACTGGTCATATAACTGGACAGCCACACCTACTCGGCAGCATAGTTTCAGCCCTCTGCTGTGTCTCTGTCTCTTATTGGTTCCACAAATCTACATTACAGTAATAACCTGAAGCGCCTGCTCGCTTTCCTACATCACGGTTGTGGCTAGTGTTTTAGAGAAACAGTTCACTTGACTGCGTTTGAGAACAAATGGGGAAAATATTATGTGGAAATACCCAAGGTAAGGTATTATGCTCTTTGATTTAACTTTTGGAAGAAGCTTGAAACTTTCTTCAACACGTGGCCTTTTTAAAATAGCAATTATTAGAATTAATGATTTCAGTGACCCTGTTATGATTTGTGTTTCCATCATTGTTGGCTGGAATGATACATTCTGTAAATGATGGAAAATATGGTGACCTTTTGAGTGTTTCCACATCTCTTGTCATTTCTTGTCTTTTTAAGTAGATTTTCTAACTAAGCTAAAAAAGGGGATTTTTGGCTGACAAGCATGCATAATATTGCATAGCAGAGCTTGATGTTAGTGTCACGAGTGCAGTAATGGGTTTAACAAAGTGTAGCAATCCACAGGTCAAAAACAGTCTAATTTTGTTGATGTTTTAGAGTGCAGCATTTGTGCCAGAAAATAGAATTTTTCTTGGGATGGAACAGCGCCTCAGGTGAAGAAAACTGCAGCCCAGAACTTCGCTAACCATTACCCAGTGGATGTGCTGTTTGGAGCACATTAAACATTGTGGTTGAAATTGGACATTACCACTTGTTGGGCTCATTGCAGTTTCTACAGTTTTCTAAAGACTAATTTGTAGCTTTGTGAATTACTCCTGGGGGGTGGGGGTCACTGGATATAACCTAGTATCAGACTTGGCTGATGTGCTGGAGCTTTAAATGATTACAGTGAATGAATGTTTTCACTCTGTGGAAAAACAAACATTCATAATTTTTCATCATCACACTAAGTTTCCATACCGTTTCATCTGTAGTATGTTTGCATTCATGGCACGCATTTGGACTGAGCAATGAGGACGCCTTGGTCTCATACTCCAGGCCTGAGTACCCAGGACATAAATAGAAGTGAGCGTTTGATTCTTTGCAGTGCTAAATGTGTTTGCTGTTCCCTGTTGTCTTTTGTAATAAAATCAAGGTTCTAAATAAAGCCAGTGTACCTGCTGGGACAGTTGGTTGATCAGACATGTCTTGCAGCTATATTAAAACATCTTTTTTCACAGCCTCTAACGAGGCTTTTATTTCAGCAGTCCTCCCAGTCTGGTGACATCTGATGACATGTTTGTGTGTGTTTGCGTCTGCTGGAAGAGGAACTGGGTGACTGAATGCTTCCTTTTATATATATATATATGTCTATTACACAGACAGCAGGAGCTTTGTTTACAAGAGTGGTGTAATAAACTTCATTATATGGCTGGGTCTCAAGTACTTCCTAAGCTTGCACTTGTCTTTTCGCATCTTGGCATTACTATCTGTACATTCATGTGTGTGCTAGCATGGACAGAGTGTCATTGGCTCACTTTTGGATCCATATTGGTGATGTCTCCTACAACTGTAGCCACATTGTTCAAAGCTAGGAAAGCACTGGGAATCTCTCTCTCTCTCTCTCTCTCTCTCTCTCTCTCTCTCTCTCTCACACACACACACACACACACACACACACACACACACACACACAAATGCCCGTCTCTTCTCAGTGTGAGCTTGGAGGAATCTCTGGGCTATCTGACTAGCAGTGGTTGCACAAACCTGTTTGCGACTCAAAAAAAAAAAACGAGGATTGTGGCAGATGCCCATTCATCAGAAACCATAACCAGCCCCACCCCTTTCCATTTCCCTGAGCAATCTCCCAACACAAAACACAATATCCAGACCCTCCCCCTGAAGCATATGCCCCTCCCCCCTGCTCTGTGTCCTTTGCTTGTCTGCTTATTGAGAGCGAATGTTGTCCCCACGGGCTATGAAAGAGAGGGCTGTGCATCCTTATGCAGAGCTTGATGCGCATGTGTTTTTGCATTTTTTTTTTTTTTGTTTCTGTAAACACAGCGTGTCAGCTTCACATGCGTGCTGCCGATGCTCACGTCCCTCAGTGATGGAGTATAGCATCAGAGGAAGCCTTTACAGAGCAAAGCCCATTGGCCTGTTTTTTATGTGAGACCACGGGAACGTCAAGCTGAATGCAGCGCTCATCAGGCAGCCGCTTTTCCTGGCCTTCCTCCTCCCTCTCACCTCCTCCTCCTCCTCCTCCTCGGCGGTAATCCTTGCTGACACAACGCACAAAGGACTAAATGCTGGCTGCATCCTCCAGCAGCAAGGCACTCTCCTCTTCCTTCAGCTCTGATCCTCTACAGCCTGTTTGTCTGTACACTACAGAAGGATGCTGGTTCTGTAAGTCTGCTTGCAAGTGCATATGATATCTCTTGAAAGACATGCTGGCTGTCCTACTCCTCCGCCCCCCAGTATACCCTCCTCCTCCTTCCTCCGGTTCATTCAGGGAGTGCATCAGAACGAGGCTTCAGTGCTGAAGAGGCGTTTTATATTTTCCTTGCTGGAAGCTGGTGGGACCACTGGTAGCTTATTTTTCATTCTCTGATGTTTTTATGTAGCAGGATGTAGGAGCTGCTTCCTCTCCTTCCTGTTTTTGTCGGTCTCTGTGTTCACCCTGCTGCACATCACTATACCAACAGGTAAACCAGCTAAATGGGGTATGCATTATGTAGCAAGTGATGCAGCTTCAGTGATGTCCATTTAAGCAATGCTACCTGCCTTTTGTGTAAAATATTGAAATCCATTCTGTCATTCTGTTCATATTTCAAACCCCAGCAATATATGGTAGACATATTTCCTGATTTCATAGTTTAGCTCCCAGACAGAGAAACTGATCATGTGCAACATACATGCAGCCAGCATGTGTCCACGGCCATGCTACTACAATTGTGCCACATGTCTTTGCAATCTGTAGTAAAGCTAGCAGTCGTGCTGAGGCAGACATCTGGCCGCTTGGCTGCTGCTATCTTTGTTTGATTATAACCAATCTGTCACATAAATGGCTAAACATGTTTGTCCTGGCCTGCAGGCACTGCATCACGCTAATGTACGTGTTGTCAAAGTAATGCAAGTGCTTTTGGATTTTAGTGTGTCGATTCACAAATGCCGGTTGTTTAATCACTGGTCTCCCCATCTCACAGGCATTTGCATTTATTAGAAGTAGCTGTCACAACACTGCGTGCTTGGTGAAGCGAACTAAACTCGATCAAATAAATGGACACTGGCCTAGATAAGACTTAAAAGTTCATATGTTTCAGGTGAGGTTAGTACAGCCTGGATGTTTTAATATACAAATACCTAAAGTACAGAATCAATGCTGAGTCACATTGATTCTGTACTTTAGGCCTGTCGTCAATTGCGCTGATTATGTGTAGGTTTTTTCTTTACCTCACTCAGCCAGTATGTTTTTCTTTCTTTGTGTAACAGCTGGGTGACAATCACAATACGAAAAATGTTTGTCCTGACCTGCAGATGCAATGATCTTGCAATAATCTCAGTATGAGGTGTCAACGTTGAGTAAGTAATTTTAATTTTAGTTACAGGGAAGCCAATCACAGTTCTTCAACAGTATTAGTATAGGCAATCACTATAGAGCTGTAGGGAGTGCTGTCAAAAATGTCGAATAAGTAGACTCTTTTAGAGAGGATTTTTGTGATGCGGAGAATACTGCATAGATTTTTAGCTTTTAAGACGAGAATGGAGCGAGCCAGGTATAGCCAGTGGGTAAGACTTAATGTCCCCCTGTTTTTGTAGGTGACATTAATACAAAATCAAATTATCAAATGCAAGTAGTCACATGTGACTCTCTATTGACTTTTAAAATGATGTATTTAAGGTCTATGCCGGCCCTGATTGGACTTGCACTTGTGTGAGTTCAGCTCATTGTATGAAAGATCACCCTTGGCAAACACATGAACTGATCAAAGCTTTTGCGTACCTCTGATGTGACAGTGCTCATTATAGCACAAAGTAATGTGTTTACCTAAAAAAAACAGTCTTCTTGTGGGATTTGCACTGTTTGTTTTTTAAGTTATTTCTTTACCGAATCAGTATGTTTTTCACCCCAGATAAGGCGTCAGGCGCATGTAGTTCTTGAGCAACATCTGTCATCTGTCCCAAAAAAAAAAAAAAAAGAGGGCGAGAGAGAGAAACTGCATGTTCCAAAACAAAGATCAAAGTTCACAGCAAACCAAATACTGGGACTGTGCTAGAAAGGTGGGGTAGTGGGGTGACTGGAGCTTTCACATGGTCTTGCTAGTAGATCCTGGATAAAAGTAGTTGAAGCTTGAGGTGTCACAGAAAACTGGAATCCTACAGCTGCTAACATGTTCAAAAGTGGACTAAAGATCATGGGAAGTGAGTATGACTATCATTATCGTGCGGTATAATATGATTAGTACAGTGCTGTCATAGAGTTTTTTGATGTCTTTTTTAAAAGTTTCTAGGGTTAAAGTTTTCTTATCTGGAAACGTCTGTGAGAGTCAAGCTGTAGCCATTAAGCTTTCTAAGTATGCTTTTGAACAAAGAGTTTAGTGTGAATTTGTTTTAAGAGGTGCATGGTCATCATATATTGGAATTGTGGAACTGAAGATCTTCACAGATGAGCCACAATATTAAAATCGCCTGCCTAATAATATAATATAGTGGGCTCCTCTTGTGCAGGGCGATAGCTCTGACATATGAGGGGATGGATACAGGACCTTAGGTAATGTCCTGTGTGACTGCCACAAGGAGAATAGTGATGAGTGAAGACCGGTAACTAAAAACATTAGGTTACCTAAAATTAAAATAAAAACTACACCTTTAAAAAAATGTACAGCTGAAATGATTAAATGTATAAAAATATAGAGGAAATACTTACTTTTAGTATCTGTTTGTTGAGGCATATGCCCTCTGTAAAACTAAACATTTTCAAACAATAATGGATCCTGTTCATTTTGGGCTGGGGTCTTTTGTGGGTTGGGCTTGTTGTTGTGGATGCTCAGTCAGTCTGGATCAACACCTTGTGCTCTTTGTAGTGTTTCGCACTCTGCTGCAGATCTGTTTTTGCTGTGTAGCAAGGATCGTTGTCCTTCTGAGGAAGCCCGCAGTGGTCAGGAAATGCTGTTAGAAGAAAATGAGCAATATTATATCTCGTATCTGTAGCGAGGCTGTGAGATTGGTGTATCTGTTAAGTCTATATGACCTGCTCTCATTTGATTATGTCAAGTAAGCTAGGGCAAGCAGAAACCTGAAACGGTGAACTGAGAGTTCTCTTTTAATCTCGACACCTAAGCTGGAGAAATCTTTTTGTACAGGTATTATTTACTCACGGTCCTTATTGATTTTCCCGCAACTCCTCTGGCCTCCAGATGTTTCTGACGTAAACTAGTTCCAGCAGGCTTTTACTCACTTCTGATATTAAAGCTGATATTAAACTCTTGTGTATAGATTACACTTTGGTAAGCATTTTGGTCCGGTGACAGTGATGAAAGGAATATCAGTACAGGCAAACGGGCTCTTGTTATTAGAAATGAAATCGAGGATATAAGCCAATTTGAACATGTGTCTCTGGGCGCGCAGCCAAACTGGGCCTTTGCAGCTTTGCACAGTAGCACGTATCTGATGGTGCTGGCTCTGCCAATAATAATACTCCTGACTCATTTTCCATTTTGAAGCTGCTCAGTGAGTAGAGGGCAGGACTGGGTCTTTCTGATGGTTGGATAAAGAAGTGTAAATATGTAGTATCTGCTTCATCGATGTCTTCA
The DNA here is from genome assembly GCF_018398535.1 of Haplochromis burtoni. Taxonomy (NCBI): domain Eukaryota; kingdom Metazoa; phylum Chordata; class Actinopteri; order Cichliformes; family Cichlidae; genus Haplochromis; species Haplochromis burtoni. The sequence continues at coordinate 74,444 of NW_024582605.1, forward strand.
GATAGCTTATCAGGCTGTGGGCCTACATCTCTGAAGATTATGTAACAGTCTTTGTTTAAGTTAAAGTGGGGACATGCGTTTACTATTAATACTGATTCTGAAATGCTTCTCTAATCACGGACTATTTTTCAGTGCGATTTATGACCATCGCTGCCTGCTCCCAGCTGCACTTCATTTAATGATACATTTAGGTGAATGTTAATACTCACAAACAGCAAAAAATCTCAGAGTATCTATCAGTATCATTTCTCCTATTTAATTTTTTTTATGCTGTATTGCATTTAACTTTATTTCAGTAAACAATAAGTTAATAAAAATGGTACAAATACAGAAGAACTGACTAGCATTTCTTATTTTTAGCAGAAGAAATATCACCAGTGAATAATATATACATCTTTCTTCTTTGCAACTTCTGTATTTATTGCATGAGATAAAGAAATCAATTAAGGGTGCTATTAGCATTGAGTTACTTTTACAAACAACATACATGCACAAATAAATTAGACATAGTGTTGCTGTTTGCTTTGTGATCAGCTGCTACACATAATAATTCAATGAGGATTTTTTCTTTGTTTTTGTTTTATTTTGTTACACTTTTTTTAAAATGTGTGTGTTTGTTTTTGCTGTGTGTAATTTTGGCATGTCTGCCTGTTGTTTGTGTGACGGACCTTACTCTCCCAGATTGGCCCTCAGCAGCATGTATGACGGAAGCTAGGCCATCTGTTGTTGCAGGCAGAGATCTGTAATCCAGGCCGTCTTAGCCCTCTGTCGCAGATTGGCAGTGACATTTCAGCAACACAGGTAGCCTTGTCATGACTGCCTTCACCCCCGCCTCTCATAGAGAGACGTACAAGGAATGCGCGCTGGAGAGCCGACCTCTGGAATAAAAGAGCTCATGCTGCACCTGCACCTGTTCGCTCTAATTAGATATACGCTTGCAGTTGTCGAAATGTGGTGACACTCCAGAGTTTGACATCTGGAAACTATGATTCAGAATATCTCACATTGTTATTGGTTGTAATGCTTTGTAAAACTCGTAGACTGTGGCTACAATCTTTTGTGTGTTCTCAAACCTAGACCACCATTGAGAAGCTTATTGTTCTGTCCTACATAATGCATAAAGTCATGCCATGAGCTCACTCCTTTTTTTTGCTGTTATCATAAACGACAGTACAGGCGCTGATTAGGTTTGAAAGAACTGTCTGTCTGGTATTTATTTAAATGTATTTGTGGGTGATTTTTAAAAAATATGTCTATAAATGTAAACACAGTATTGGTACTGTGCAACTACTAATTGCTGTTGTCTGTATGTCCCTGAGCAGAATTTTGGCTGGTGGAGCACTAATGAAGTAGTAAAGTCTGACAGTAAATTTCATCATTAAGTCTGTTGGCACGGTCTTGTATTTGCCTTGCAACATTACATATGAGATGTAGTAATACATGAAAACATAGAGTAGATTTTAAAGTTGAAGTTGCATGAAGCTGTTAATAGAAGAGCATGTGGAATTGTTTTTACATCCGTACCGCTTTGCTGTCAAGCATAAAGTGGTAGTCACCGTTTTCTGAAATGTTTCCAAATAATAATTCAAATTCAAATTTTATTTGTCACGTACACAGTCATACACAGTACGATATGTAGTGAAATGCTTGGACAAGAGGTAAAAGTGTGCTCTTCACTTGAGGGCTGGTGATTCGTTTTCAACAGGATTCACTCTTATTTTCAGGATTCTTAAACAGCAGCTTTGTTGCCTAAGATGTTGGGATTCTGTGATCTTTTTTTTTTTTTTGCAGTTGGTGTGTTGAGAAGAAGGCTGGAAGCTACCGTCTGCCAACATAAAAGAAAAAAAAATACTTTGGGATTAAAGAATATGGCGATATTTTATTAATTATGTTTGCCAAGTACAGCTTTTAGCTGTGTGTTCACCGTTTGTGCACACTGTGCATATCTTCATGAAGCTTTTCCACAGGCAAAAACACCACCTTCCTCAGCACTAAATTGTGAAACTGGAAATGACCTAGTTGCGTAGGTAAAGCGATCCAGCGAATCCACTATGTTTTAGTCTACTTCTCAGTACTGCACTATTTAATAATGATAAGATATCAGTAGTCACGCTGGGTTCTCTGGAACACTGAGGGGGCTGTGGAGTGGGTGGTATTGGGGGGGGGGTATGTGTGGATAGCAGAACAGTTTTAAATGTAGGTGATAGGTTGGTATTTTTATTATTATTATTATTATTACTATTATTATTATTAATTTTTTTTTTTTCCTGTATTTGACCAAAGAGCTTCTAACACTGAATGCTAAGACAGCTGACTGCTTTTTCTTTACTCAGCTTCACTGCAGATTTAACTGTGGTATAAATATACTGACCTCCAGGGTTTCAGTTTGACTCTGTTGCTCTGAATAAGTTAGGATTGTGTTGTCGTCCAGCACTTTTCTTACTTGCATCCATGTGCAGAATGCTGGGAAGCTTCATGAAGGCTGTCCACTGCCCCTCACAGCTCCTCTCTGTGCACGCTGAAATATTAGATAACTGGGATGTTGTTTCAGTGCACAAAAGAGGCTAAGCTGTCACGTTGGACAGAAAATGGAGTATAAGCAGCCTGCTTTTCCTCCTTTTATCCCCTACATCCCATATGTTTTATGTTTAAGCAGTCACCACCTAAATGACATTGTAATCTCAATAAGCGTGCAAGTGTAATCTCAGCTTCTTACAAACATCTGTCCGCCCTCTTATATAAAGGTTTTTGTTTATCTTTTAATAAACACTATGGGTGTATTATTAGGCTCAATATTAAAAGACATGTTGGGTGTAAACATGAACAAATAATGAAGGGTATTTGGAAAGTTTAAGGATTTTTTTCACACAAATATGCACAGACTTGTGGATTTAAAGATCATTTATTTATTTATTTTTTCTCTGTTTGAGCTGTTCATAGAAAAAGCTTAAATCTCATCATCTGCTTAATTTAAAATAATAGTTTCTTTGAACAGGGAAGTTATGGACTACCCACATCATCTTTTAGAGATTGTCGTCAGATATCATACCTGATATGCCACAGATAAGCTGTTATTGCGTTGTTTATTGTTCTGACTTCCAGTTTAACCAGTCACTACTAGTGACTGCTGTTACTAGTGTCTCTGTTTGTGTCAGTAACTGTAGGGGTATAAAATAATGACTGATTTAGGGTCTACCACCATTATTGGTAAGTCCAGGGCTGTTGTCTCACTGGTATTCCTGGAAATCCAAAGCAATCAAGTTACAATGCCTGCATTGTCTAAGTAAATTTCCTTCCTCTCCATTACAGCAAGACAAGAGGCCTCTTTGGTAGTGCTGTATGTGGAGGCAGGCCTTGCGCGTGTGTGTGTGTGTGTGTGTGTGTGTGTGTGGGTGTGTGTGTGTGTGTGTGTGTGTGTGTGTGTGGTGGTGTGTGAGTGTTGGTGTGTGTGGTTTGGTGTGTGTGTGTGTGTGTGTGTGTGTGTGTGTGTGTGTGTGTGTGTGTGTGTAAGCCTGGCTTTACAGTGAATAATGGCAACCAAAAGAATGTGTACTTCCAAAGAACTGAAGATATGACATCTTCAAATTCTTCTTTATTGAATTGCATGTTGTAGGAAAGGACCTGGTAATTATTTGAGACACACTATATTTAAATAGCATTGCTTTAATAAACAAGGAATACTTTAAATTGTGATGGAGATGTAATGATGTGGTGTATAAAAGAGTAGATCTGATGTGCCACATGTGATTAATGGATGTAATTAGATGTGTGCTGATCATCATGGTCTCCAGCAGAAGTTTCTGTCTGTGCTGCTGACTCAAGCTTTCCCTTACTGTAAATGCCACTTCCTTTTACTTGTAGTTGTAGTCTCCAACACCCAGCAGCATCAGTTTAAACCACTGGTGTACTCAGTCAGCTGTGTGAAATGTTTTCTCCTTCAGACAAAATTTAATCTTTTTGGTTTCTTTTGAAAAAACAACCTAAATTAATTTATTCGCCTACGGCAAAAGTTTGTTTCTTTTTAATTAAGGAGATTTAGGCAGATTACTCCCTACTTACTGAGGAATACTGTGAGATTTTTTTTTTTTTTTGCATTTGATTGTTTTGCTGTTATAGCTTAGTGTTCACTTGTTCATGAAGAATATGACAACAAGCCCAGGCTAGGGGAGTGTGGGTAAGATTTTTCTTGTGATTAACTCTGTGTTTAAGAAACCCCCGTATAAGGAAGTTCAACTTGATGGCTTAACCCCTGATCGTATCTGGACCAGTAGCGCCAGTCTTTGTGAGACAAAATACTTATCTCATTAGCAATTACATAAACTCAGAGTTTTGTTCGTTGTTAAATTGTAATTTTGTTTATGTCACTTAAAAGATGCCTGTTTTGTTTGTTTCAGAGATCTCACCTTATGTGTTTTCAGCTTTTGCCCCATGATTACTAGCTCAGTCTTATGAGTTGACGTTCAGGACAAGACTGAGGCCAATATGTTGTCCTGCTAAGGAATTAAGTGTGTGTGTGTACATGTGCCCATATCCGGCCAGGGCTTGATTAGCGCAGGAGGGCATAGCATTGATGTCCAGCTGCTTTCTCCACAAGTGTGCCATCATGCACAGCAAGACCTCCAGTGAATGATCCACCACTAAGAGTAAAACACTGCTAAGAAATTAATAGGACGTATGGCATGCTGCTATTCAAGTCCCCAAGCAAACACTGATAGACATGTAGTAAAACACACTGGTGCAGGAGTGGAATGTATCAACTTCTTTTTGTAATTGGAGCATTTTACTGTGACTGCTCTTTCAATGCTTTTTATCCTTTTTTTTCCTTCAGTCACCCCTGATCTGTTCCCGGAAACAACCCTTGTGCCGTCCTTACCAGCAGTACCATCGGCACGAGCCGGCTCTGCACCTCAGAAGCCCCGGAGGCGCAGCAGCAGCGGACGTGACAGCGTTGCCAGGCCTCAGACGTTGCCCTCAGCCTGTCGGCCAGGCCCCAAAAGAGGCAGCATGGAGGTAGGCATGCGTGTTGTGCGCGGCCTGGACTGGAAATGGGGAAACCAAGATGATGGTGAGGGCCATGTGGGTACTGTGGTGGAGATCGGGCGTCAGGGCAGCACTACAACTCCAGACAAGACGGTGGTGGTGCAGTGGGACAGCGGCACGAGAACCAACTACCGTACTGGCTACCAGGGTGCCTATGACCTGCTGCTTTATGATAACGCTCAGATTGGTAAGCGATTACATTAGAGTCATATGAAACTGCTGTGAAAGTTTTGAGTCATGGCACCAGTGTGATTGTAGTTTTGTTATTATACCAAACGATACTATGCTATTGTATTGTTTTCAGTCCTTTCAGTAATTCATAGTTAAAATGGTTATTTCTGCTTTTTCCAGCTTAGGAAAATGCTAGAAGCTTTGATGTTCAAGAGCGCCTTCAAAATAAGATGTTGCCTTTGGTTAGATTACTTTCCAAGCTTTTAATAGGTTCAAATTTGTGTAGGTAGTTATTGTTTGCTACGAATTATAGTGTTATTATAATCCTAATACTTCTTTTAAATTAAAAAAAAAACATTTGATCAGGATTTGTTTTATAATTATGTAAATGCTTGAACTCGATCTTATCCTGATAATTCAGCATTTTTAAAGCCAAGCACTAGCTTGAAAGGCTCTGATAAAAAGTGAAAAATGTATCCATGTAGTTGATCCATGTAGTATTTTTTTATTTTTATTTTTATTTTTTTACACACATTCTCTTTACACACATTGTATTTTTGTGAACGTAGCCTTTACTTGGCCCATTTAAAGAAAGCGGGGTACAGTAAGTCATCTCTTATCTTCAGCCATCAGCCATCCAGCTCAGTTTTGAACTTGAATGACACACACATTAATGCAGGACTCATTAGCATTTTTGCTCCATTTCAAGCAACATTTTTCTGCCTCACAAAACTTGCCCTTCAATTAATGGAGCGAAAGAAGAGGAGGAGAAGAGATGAGGAGCCAAGGGGGTGGGGGGCCTGAGGCACATGCTGTTTGTGCCTCAGTTTTTGCACATCTCATGATGTTACCCTCTGCAATAAGTAACATCATCAAGGATGTGACGTATGCCTTAAACGTTTCACTGACTTAGACACGGGGGAATGAATGGTAGTGTCCTCTTTGCTGTGAAGGTTATGACATGTTCTGTCAAAACATATGTTTCTTTGTAACAAAAATACAAAAAGAAACATCAAGCCTGTTGTGCCCACTCAACATCTCACTTTCCACTCCAGGGGTGCGTCATTCCAATATCATCTGTGACAGCTGCAAGAAGCATGGAATCATGGGAATGCGATGGAAGTGCAAGGTGTGCTTCGATTACGACCTGTGCACCCAGTGTTACATGAACAACAAGCATGACCTGAGCCACGCTTTCGAGCGTTACGAGACAGCACACTCCCAGCCGTGAGTACAACTCTGCTCGCTCTCCAGCACAGCTGATCCTTATTTAATTCTAATGATGGTGTCTTTGCTACTTTGCTGTTTTCAAATTGTGTTGGCCTCATAATGGCTTCCTCAAATCTTAATCTTAATCTGGAATTCATACATTCCTGTAGGTCTGGTTGGAGTCTTCTGAACAACATCATGCGGCCACTATTGCTTGTGATTGTGATGTTGTACCTCAGCGTTATTGTTATTGTTATTGTTTGGACTTTGGCTGCGGCTGTAGTTAGTCTACAGTGCTATGTGTTAAGATGTTAGTATTTGAGGGTGACACAACCATTAAAAAATGGATGTGTCACAGCCACAATTCTAATGACCTCAGCAGAGCATGGCTGGTCCCGCACGAACTCTAATGAATGTCATCACAAGACACCTGTGGTATAAAAGTGGGCATCGTGCAAACTGCACGCCTCCTTGCTGGGGATAAATGTTTAGTGAGCTGATTCCAAGTGTCCTACGTATCCAGATTTACTGGAGTGAGTTCTCCCTTCAGAATTCACTCTTCTGCATCAGTTCACAGTAGAGCTCCAAACTGCTCCAGGCACTGTCTGAATGTCAGCTGGATGGCCTGTTCTCATTTTAACGAGGTGATATGTATGACCCAGATTTCTTCTATAGTTTAGTCCCGTCCAGGTCCAACACAGTTCCATTTATTTCCTCTGAGTCTGTTGCCCGAAAAATGCTCAGAATAGGTGCATGAATCATGGCTTCTTACAAATGGCTTCCTCTCAAAAGTTGGGTTTTTTTTGGGGGGGTTTTTTGGCCCAAGAATTTGGTAATCTTGTTTTCTATTAAAACCCTTTAAAAATAAAAATAAAAAAATTAAGTCTCACAATCAGCACATTATTTTAAAATGGGATGAGCAGATGCATTCTTACACCCTTGCTTATGAATGTGCAGCTTGATTTTTCCTGCATTTTTCCTGTTTTAATTAATTAAATATGAGACGTATTGTTAATAAAGTGGAATTTTAGATTTTGGTCAGGTCTGTACTCGTCTGCTATGGATAGGTGGTATGGTACCGGAGCAGCACATCAATTGCACATCTGAGTGAAATCTGGCCTTTGCAGTAATCATTTAGCATTCTGACACCAGCTGGAATCTCATTTCTTTTCCTTCCTCAGTTTCTCCCCAAAACTATTGATTTTCATTAAGGTCAAAATTTTGTTTGGCTCAGCTGTGAACAGCATTGAGATAACAGAATAAAAACCTTTCTGTGAACCTCCATGTGGGTTAAAACATCAGCGCCTTCCTTTTGTCAGTACTGGGCAAGTAAATACTAATACTCACTGACAGTTCATTTTTTTATTTCATTGAGTTGGGGATTTCTTTAGACACATTAACAAAGATAATGATTTTAGGAAATATATAGTAGTGATATATTTCAAGTAGCAACCTGCCTTTGTTATTGAAATCTACCAAACAGGCATTGCTGCAATCTCATACAGCAGGGGTGTCAAACTCAAATACACAGTGGGCCAAAATTCAAAAATGGAACAAAGTCGCGGTCTAATGTTAATATTTATTGAAATATATTTATTCCTCCAGATATAAGAATGAATCTTTTCTTATGGACTAAAACACGTTTTGCTGAAAAACTGAATATGGAACAAGCAAAGCTTAATACTAATCAATATATATATTAGCTGTATAATACCAGTAGGCCAGCTCTAATAGTAATTTGGTATGGCTTCGCGGGCCAAATGTAATTAGGCTGCGGGCCAAATTTGGCCCGTGGGCCAGAGTTTGACACCTATGTCATACAGGGTGCATAACATCAAAGTGAGACAAGGCTAAACTTAGAAAGCCGAAAATAAGACTGTACTTTATTGAGATGAGAAACACCTTTAAATTGTTTGAGCTAGTAAATGTAAGTAGCATTTGCGATTCGTCAACCTAAATGTTACAGTTTTGCATTGTTGTTAGTTACTATTTATAGTGTAGAAACCTTTTATGTGTGGGTTCTTTGAGATCATGGCACATTACGTAGATGCTAATTTAAAGCGGTGTAGAAGAATAGAAATACAGAATCTTAAAATACAGAGATTTCAAAGACTAAAATAGGATGTTGTGGGATTAATATCTCCATTTGAAAGATGTTTGAAATGGCCTTTCATAAATACTAGGCTCTATAATATGAATGAGATTTAGAAATTGTAGCTCTTTTCTGCAACCTTTTTGAATGGAGTGATAAGACAATGAGCCTCTCTCAATTCTGGCTCTCAGGGAGATGACTTTTAAAGAATCAAAAATACAAATGGTATATTGATGCCTATCAGAGTCAGCCAACCTTATCCTGTCACGATGTGGATGAAATCTCCAAGAGGTCGAAGCTCTTTGTCTTTTGAGTGGTTCGGTGTTTATCATTGACGGCTCTCACAGCGAGTGAGTGCACAATGTTCCACGTGTTGTTCTCGATGGCGGTGAACTTCAGTGTGACTCAACATATTTTCAGTTGTTTGACTACAAGATATATTTATGTTGCCCCAATAAATATTCCAGTCATTCCTTTAACTTCTGAAAACTATGTACTGGCTTATAATTATGCCCCGCCCCCTTAAAGTGAAATTTTAGCTTTTAGAAAACAAATTTTGAGATGTTATTGTTTGTTATTCAGTTGTGTTTTTCACAGTGGTGATAAATTGGGTTGGATTTTCACCTGCAGCATTAATCTTTGTTTAGAGGATGGTTTAGAACAGGGGTGCGGGAACTCCAGGCCTCAAGGGCCGGTGTCCTGCAGGTTTTAGATGTGTCCTTGGTCCAACACAGCTGATTTCAATGGCTAAATTACTTCCTCAACATGTCTTGAAGTTCTCCAGATGCCTGGTATTGAACTTATCATTTGATCCAGGTGTGTTTACCCAGGGTGATGTATAAAACCTGCAGGACACCAGCCCTTGAGGCCTGGAGTTGCCCACCCCTGGTTTAAAAGAATGAAGAGTGTGTAAAGGTTCTTTATGTAATTTTTATGCTGTTGGCAAGATCTCAAATACAAGTATTTGAAGTTAGAAATAACTTTTGTTTATGTATGTCAGAAGCATTTTTCTAGAGGAGTCTTTTTGGTCAGTGCAAACTTACTCATAATGTCAGCACACAGCCAGTGTAGTGAATGCAAATTATACAAGACAACCAAGATCATTTAATCATTTGATATAAGTAACAGTTTTTCTCTCATATCATTATAATGCTATGTATTTATATCTTGGAGTCTTATCAAAGGGAGATTTGTATAATCGGAGGAAAAATGAAATTGCAATTGTTGTCTCTCACTGATACAGATTTGGAAGATCATCACATGAAAGTCACTTCTTTTCTCATCCAATGAATGAAGTAGAAGAGCAGCCGACAATATGTGATGCCAGACACACAGCACTTCTTTATTTCCGGACCACACTGACCCATATTTCACTGACAGCATTTCAAAAGATGAATTTATAATCTGGCAGTCATGGGACACACTGATATTTGCCTGGAAGGACAAATTTAACTTGCCTTCATAATGTTTGTGACTTCATGCAGTGCCAGCTGTGATTTATGTTAGGAAGCTCAAGTTGGGGCTCGGGCTAGTTAAGAGGGACTCCTTTCATGTGGGTCAAACATGTGCAAGGCTTTAAATGCAACTTAAGCAAGCTTGATCTATTTGTAGTTTACTGTCATACCGTTGGCAGAAACCTTATCGGCGGCCTGAGGGGACAATCGGTGGTCAGCGTAATAAACGGCTGCAGAATGCTGACAATATAATAGCGGCGTCACAAACGTGGTGTGAGAGCTGAGCCGGATGTACTGTACATGAGTGTTCCATTGTAATTACACAGATTTAGCTGGATTAGCATGGTTACCATTCTCAGCTGTGAGGATTAGCATGTTAACATTTTCAACTTCCTTGAAGACATGTTTTAACAGGTCTCAGATGTGGAGCGAGTCAGGGCGAAGTTTTATGCTCACAAGCCTTGAAGCCTGGTCGTTATTAGCCTCTGGCTGTTGTTTTGGAATAATTTTGCAATGTACCGAATGCGCTGAAAAGCCTGCCGAGTCCTGCATTTAGTTAAGATTCATATGTTACATGGTACAAAGAGGCATGTGTTTACATGCTCACAGCAGCATATGTGCGTGCCATATGTTTACGAGGAGATGGTCGGTATGCAGCTGGTTAATCGGCTCTCCCAACGCAAGCACCACACATGCGAACCTATTGGGTCAAATCAGTGCCTAATCCTTCACCGCCCCACCTGACTTCTCAGTTTTCTGCTGTGTGTTCATGTTTAAGCTACAACCAAACTATCCTCATTATTGTCCTGCAGGGATTTCTGCTGCTTTCCCTCTTCCAGACAGAACTGAATAGAGTTGTAGCTCTGGTGGAAAAATAGCTGTCTCTCCTTCTCATTTTTTTGTTAGGGATCTAAGCACTATGTGTAATGATTTTTTTTTTCTTTCCAGTCTTATCAAAATAGCGTTTAAAACGCTCCTTAAATGTGTTAAGATTAGTACGTTACTAGGTGAAGTATGGATTAAAACAAGTATCGTACTAGATAATGACAAAACATGTTATTTCTAAAGATATCACCAATAAGTCTGGAACCTAATGCTGTTTTTACAGTTGTAAAGGGGCAACTCACACATTAAAGGCTCTAAATGCAAACAAGACAGACATTTTAAACTTGCTTTGAGGTACAAGCTCTGAATGCATTTGCATGACCCACTCCTGGTATTTTCACATACACGTAGTTTAGCTTTGTCTTTCTGACAGATGTGACTTCTCTTTGCTTGGTAGATCCTTGTGTGTATTACACTGCTTTAATACCAAAGGCTATTGCTTGGATGACTGTTGATCCAGCTTTTGTGTCAGTAGGTTTAGGTCTCTTGCCCTGATCCTCATCTTGTCTGTGAGCAGCGCTGACATTTGGTCAAGCTGGATTAGAAATCTTGATCCCTTGAAAGAGAAGCTGTACTGAAAAAACAAACATGTGAAACACTGAGGTCGTGTGTTTCACTGTCCATGAAAACGGGGACATCTGTCAGTTTATATCTTCTCTGCTCTCAAAAAACCATGGGTCATGTTTTCATAATAGGTTTGTTTGTCTTAATGAGCTGACTTATTGTTGTCATAAGTAGAGGTGCTCATGATACTTAAGTCTGTCCAGTCTTTCTAAACTAAATCTGAATGGTGCCATCAGGAAATGGGCATTTGTTATTAGCAGCTTCATGGTTTGAAGCTGTATATGCATGTGCATAACTATCTAGATGCACATAGTACTGGATGCTAGCATGTGCACTGTCTATGATTTGCCCTGTGGTGCCCTGCTTTCTGATAGCTCTGCTGTCTAGGATTAGGCTGAAAGCTCTGTGCTCAGATACACATCATTCTCGGCACAGACCTGTGTAAGCTCAGACCACACTCACTGTTGGTTAGCTTTAAGAGGAAAATGCACTGCTATTTTCTGCTGTGGCACATATGGGATCCTGAAAATCTGGCTAGCGATGGGGGTGAAGTTAGTCAAGCCTAACTTTGCGCGAAACCCCAGCACGAGAGTCTCTATGAGACTCCCTGAGGATGACGGCTCTCACAAGGCTCTTTTTTTCTTTTCAACACACTGGATTTAATATGATTTGGAGTTTATCCCATTAGCTGTTTGCTTGGAAAGGAAGCTGGGCTTGGATCTCGTCGAGAAGTATGGGAATAGGCAGCTCTTTTGCACCAAGATCTGATCAAATTTTTACCATAAAGTATGTTTGATTTTGAAGATACGGATGTGTGTGTGTGTGTGTGTGTGTGTGTGTTATTATTAAGCATAGCTACTCACAGTCCTTGAATTCCTTTTACAAAATGGCCTTTGCTAAGTAAGATATCATTTCTCAGAACAGACAGCCTTGAGTAGCATTTGTTTGATATGTCAGGCAGATGTGTTCTTTACTGTTACTGTACTGTACTGTTACTCTTGTGTAACTTCAAATGTTTTCTTGTCACGAGTAAATGTATTGGCTGCAAGTGTTAAATTTTTTTCTTACTTGCCTTGCCACTAATTCCAAACTCTTACAAATATGTAAGAGAGTTAATTTTTAATTTTTAGAACTTCTAATGTGCATATTTGGAGAAGGTTTTGGGGTTGCTTAGTACCCTTCAGCATTTTCTATGATTGTTTGTTCAGCTGCGTCTTCATGCTCTTGTCACAGGGTGAGCCTGGCACCGAGGCAGAACCTCCCACGAATCATCCTCAAAGGAATCTTCCAGGGGGTTAAAGTGGTTCGTGGACCAGACTGGGACTGGGGCAACCAAGATGGTGAGTGATGTGTGGGCTAATGATACCAATAACCTGGCAACTCAGCAAACTCTGTGCATGCTTGAGTGTGGAAATGTTCCTCTTCAAAGTGTTTTACCATCAACAGCCCATAATAACATTGTAACCTCACAACTCATTAACCTGTAAGATGTTGTGTTAGCATGTGTCTGTGTGTACTTATTTTGCGGGTGACTCATATAAGTCTGTCTCACAGATGTGCCTGACTGTTTGCGTCTCTGAGAGTCCCAGTTGAGTCCTCGTTGTTTGAATGTTTGCCTTTTCTTTTCCATCATTGTGTAGTGGCATAAACTGAGAAAGACCCTGCACCTGAAGTCTGTGGTCATAGTTTATCTAAACTAATCTTTTTTATCTAAAGTAGAGAGTTAAGAATATATGAGACATTGAATTGTGTTTTATTGCCTCCACGAATGGCTGAAGTTTAACTCTGTCATATACTGTATACTGACTTCGCTGTTGCATGTTCTTTTTTTTTTTCAGATCCAAACAGCCTACGCTGGCTGATATTTAGTTAAAATCTTAATTCAAAGTAATCTTCCACATCGATGGGCTAAATTCAAGTCTGTAAACGTTCCCTTTAAAGAAATGGAGAATGGCAACGTGTCCTTAGACTTCTTTTTTTTTTTTTTGGTCCAGGGTTGTGAGAATAGCAACGCTCCCTTTTCTTTCTAAGGAGAATGAGTCAAAATGTCCTTTTGGTGCCTTTGAAATCAGTGCCCTGGGGTTCGGTTAAGTCACTCATCAGGCCTAAATGGTGTATGCTCTAAGTGCATAAAAGACACACTGAGCATGCTCAGTGTCTTCCCAGCCTACCGTGTTGTCTTACAGGTCACTGGTTTAGTTGGTGTGTTTAGGCGCTGAAGCAGCTTGATGACTTAAATGGCATAGCAAGGATTTATTTACATCATACAGCTGGATGTATGGATCTGAAATTATCCTGTGACACAACACGTGCATTAATAATGTGGTTTGTGTTTATTGTTTGATTATTTGGTCCTTTGGTTTCACTCAAATCAAAAAGAGGAAATTGTCAGGTGTTTGACGGTGATTGTAGAAAATCATAATGAATGTCTGTGATACTTGGCAGCCCCTACAATGAAATGTTTGTCTCTCACCTTGTTTGCACTCATGTTTATTTATTTATTTTTTGATCATTGCATCACACCACGGTCGTCTAACTAACCACCTTTACTTCTTTTATTGAGCTTGTTTTCTTTTCACTGCATTTGTTTCCCATTTTCCCATAAACTGATGCACTGGTGTTTCTTGCATTATATCTGTGTTTGTTTCTGCACTTTTGTGTGTGTGTGTGTGTGTGTGTAGGTGGGGAGGGTAAGGTTGGGAAGGTAGTGGACATTCGTGGCTGGGACAACGAGTCTGGTCGCAGCGTGGCCAGTGTCACCTGGTCTAATGGCACCACTAATGTTTACCGAATGGGCCACAAGGGCAAGGTAGACCTGAAATATGTGACAGATGGCCAGGGAGGCTTCTATTACAAAGATCACCTACCAAAACTTGGTAAGACAGACTTTCTTTATTCAAGTATGCATTCCTTAGAAAGTTTAAAGTTATTTAGTGGCTCAGAAACTTGATTTAACTTGATGTAAACAACTTATGTCTTGTATGTCGTATATCAGTGCTTATCAGTACTTCTGTGTGGCATTGTAATACTGTAACACTGAGAAACTGATTACATACTGGCTTTAAACCCAAGCTATTTTTATCATTAGCTTAGGAAAAAAAATTCGAGTCTGTTTCTGTTTGTTGACGCTGACACCTGTTCATCCAGGAGAGCATGCAGAGCTGCAGCGTCAGGAGAGTGCAGACGGCCATTCTTTCCAGCAGGGTGACAAGGTCAAATGTCTGTTGGAGGTAGACATCCTACGGCAGATGCAGGAGGGCCACGGAGGGTGGAACCCCAAAATGGCAGAGGTACAAATGCCTTCCGCTAGAAAAAGTAAAAACATAATACCGGTTGACTATAGGCAGCTTTAAATAACTCCCTATTGAGTTCTAATACAATACAGACGTACACAGTGCTCTTCCTTGGGTTTTTCCAGCAGGTTTCCATTGTAACCATATGAACTGCTTCATGTTTTACACAAACATGTCCTCAAATGCACGTGGCTCTAGAACACAGCATACAGAAGATTTATATAAGTGGCTCAGATGGAGGTTGCTACAGAGGAGAAAGAAATGGAGCATCCAACTCTCATATCACAGCTGCTAAAAGGGACATTAAGGTCACAGCCATGTAGAGGAAGACCCAGGGTTAAATAGCATATTTGTGTTTGCAGTACATTTGCCGGATTGGGACGGTTCACAGAATCACTGACCGAGGAGATGTCAGAGTCCAGTACAGCAACAATAT
Organism: Haplochromis burtoni; assembly: GCF_018398535.1. Lineage (NCBI taxonomy): Eukaryota > Metazoa > Chordata > Actinopteri > Cichliformes > Cichlidae > Haplochromis > Haplochromis burtoni. The sequence goes on from NW_024582605.1 coordinate 89,588, forward strand.
CCGCTGGACTTTCCATCCTGGGGCACTCACCAAGGTACTGCGTTACTTATTTTGTTATTTTAATATCACAGTTTATTACAGCTAAATTACTTTGTTTAGACTTCGGCTGCTTTTTTTCCCCCTTAGGTGAACACGTTTGGAGTTGGGGAATTAGTGAGAGTATTGGAGGACATGGAGAGCGTGAAGAGACTGCAGGCTGGCCATGGAGAATGGACAGACAGCATGACTCCTGTATGCTCATTTTACCTGATAGTATTCGTAGCCTCCTAATGCTAACTTACTGTGGTTTTTCAGAATTGGATTGAAAATCCTCACCTTGTGTGCAGAAGTGAAGACTTGAGTCACATAAATTGGTGAAGTAATGATCGCTTTGAAGAATGACTTTGACTTGAACCCAGTGTTTCATAACTTAGTCCAGCAACCCAGCTAATCTGTTGATTTACCCTCCGGGGGCAACAGCCAGTTTTCCATGGCTTCCGCTGTAGCCAGCGAATATCCTAGTCAGGATTTATGTGTCAGTTTGCTGTGTATTGTTTACTAATACAGATACGTTGGAACATGGCATCATTTTAGATGTTAATTAATGCTTTTCCGATGCATTTTGGCAAATGCCAGTGCCCTTTTACTCCATTCTCTATACTCCGGGTTTCAGGTTTCTCCCTGTTTATGTGCACAATGTTTACTGTGCTACTTGCAAAAGCAAAGGATCCAGTTTTTTAACGTCATCACATTACGACTGACCTACTTCATGAAAATTAGGTTGTACATGGGTGTTTAGTAAGGATCATTTATTTGTCCTTGTCAATTCTTTCTCACCTATTCATTGTGTTATTCTCATAGGTGCTGGGCCAGGTCGGCAAGGTGTTAAAAGTATATGCAGATGGTGACCTACGGGTAGCATTTGGAGGCCAGACATGGACATTTAACCCAGCGTGCCTCTCAGCCCAACCCGTGGAGGTGGATGCCAACCTCATGACGGCCGAGAACCCCAACGAATCTGGAAGTAAGGCCTCTGCCGGGAAGAGGGGGCTCATCTCTAACACGCGAGCTCCAGCTTTATCTCCTACAGGCTTTCAGTTATCTCCCTACTCTTCCTCATTTCAGCTTTGCTACGCATCCTTTCTCATCCATGCGGCATCAGTGGCATCAAGTTTGTTTGTTTTTTTTCAGCAGTGTGTAAAGTATGCTTCTTTCTGAAATTTTCTCTGTAGCATCTCCTGATCCTGCACTTTGACAGCAGGTGGACACGTTTGTCATCATGTCACAAGTTCTCAGCAGTCTCTTAATCATGACAAAATCTTCTCTGTTTATGTGTTCAGTTCAGATTATGGGAGGCTAACAACAGACTGATGTGTGTTTGTGAATGTGTGTGGTCAGATTCCAGTGCATGCTGGGACATTTTGACTCATTCTAGCATTCGTTAACCAGTTCGAATGGCTTTTTTTTTTTTTTTTTGCACGGCTTGTGCGACATTAGAATTGAAGTGGAAAAAACTAATGTAATTCTTTTGTCCTCTGTTCCCTTTTCACATCCTACCCCTACACCTCCTCTTCTCCCTCTCTTTCTGACTCTGTCTCTGTTCAGGTACTGTCATCTCAGTGCTGGAGAAGCTGCTCTCTCAGTCCACAGAGCAAGACAATCCCAGTCGGCTAGTGATTGAGGCAGCGCATGGCAGTGCCAGCAAGGTGCGGGAGCTGGTGCAGAAGTATCCTGACAAGGTTAGTGCAGCACTCCTTCTCTTTGCTGCAGTCCACTGTCTGTTCCAAGAGCTCTTTACATCAGGGCTCCAGGCCTTGGGTTGAAGTCTGATTGACTTATTGAGCCAGATACAGCAATATTATAGGCTGACATTTTCCAGTCTGTCAGTGCTATTATGTAAAAATGCAACTCAAACTCAACTATAGGACTCACTTGTTAACAGATTTACAAGGTTTCCCCTCCACCCTCACCCACTGACACAGGCAGTGGAAACACTGTTCAATAATTTATTTCTGTAACCCCAAAGCATGACATATGTATCTTCAGGTCACACACAAGAGGGCTGAGACCTTACATTATTATAGAGAAAACCAACAATTCCCCCATGGTTTGGAGGAAAAATCTCCAACACAACCAGATGGGCTACCTTAGCCAAAGAATCAAATAATTTCAGGCATTATTTGCATGTTTGAATGACAGAGCGTAAAACTGGTTTTGAAAGTCAGAGGTAGAAAAGCAAAGGACAGATCAGTGATTGATCCAGGCATGCTGTATATAGAATATATTTTCTTTATGAAGGTATTTGTAACAGTGCTTAAGTCACTCCTAACTGATTACAGGTGAAGAATGAGGCATAATCTAAAAGCTGTCAAACAATATGGGTAAAAAAAAAAAAGCAATAAGTGATCAGTTGTTTAAAAGTAGAATAAAATGTTGGCATCATTTTTCACCCTTTGATCATTGCCTGTGTTCTAGTGAGGTTCTAGACTTGCTGTGCATCACTGTGTGCAGTTTGTCTTCATCATGAACCAGATTTTCTCAGCATCTGTCAAACCTGAGATTCATTGTTTACACTGTCTTTTGCAATTTTCAAGTTTTCCTGTTCACATGTGTTTTTTTTTTTTTTTTAGAAAATACCCAACTGGTCATTTTGGGAAACCCAGCTGCTATAGATAGACCTCAGATAGGCTGTGGGTTTTACAACCTCATTATCGTATTGAGTTTTTTCTCTAAATGGCATCCCTCAAACACCTCTGAGTCACATGTGGCTCCTTTTGTGCATCAGTGACACACCGAAGTGTCGAAATACTTTTGAAACTTTGCAGTTTGGCCACTGTGTGTTAGTGTAGCTGTGTCGCACTCACTTTTCATTCAGTGTTGATCTAGACTACTTAAATTGATGTTTGAAATTTCCTAAGATGTTTTTCTTTTGTTCAAGAAAAAAGGAAAAAAAAAGTCACACTGTGAAGTCGGAGTAAATATTTATCTCTGCATTCAGCTCTGCTGTGACGACACTACTTATTTGGATTATGTGTTCAAGTGTATGACGAGTGTGGTTGTTATTCATGTGCAGATTATTTCCAACCACTCTGTGTTGAGCTCAGTTATTGTCCAGACTAGCATCAGCTCTGATGAATCTGCAACGATGTGTGTGCCCATGGCAGGTGGATATCAAGAACCAAGGCAAGACTGCGCTGCAGGTTGCTGCTCACCAAGGCCACATGGAGGTGGTGAAGGCCCTGCTGCAGGCAAACAGCTCAGTTGAGGTCAAAGATGAAGATGGAGACACGGCATTGCACTACACTGCTTTTGGGTAAGGACACACACACACATAAATATATATATAGAGACAATTTGCCAAATACAAACAAGAAAAGACTAGCATATTGCAAGTCCAAAACAGGAGCTTGTGACTGACAGATAAATGACTTGAGCTCAAGCTAATCCCTTTCCTTGTAATGTGATCACCTGTTCACAGAAGTGACTGCCTTGAACTGTTGCATAATAACCATAATAAGGCACCCAGTTAACGTCCTGCGTTAATGTGATCAGGAAAGATTTCATATAATCCAAATTTTAAAAAAGTCAGATGGGATATTTGTGTGTCGTGGTAAGAAACTCTTGGGCTTTTTGAAGATGCAAGTAGCTTTTTCTTTTTCTTTTCATTTGTTGTCTCCTAGTTTTGAATTAATATAGTTTACAGAAATGTGAACAATCAAGTGCGGGTTAATTTGTGTCTGTTTTGGTCCAGTAATCAGGCGGAGATCGCGCGGCTGCTGTTGAGTAAGGGGGCAAATGTCAACCTCCTGAACAACTCCATGTGCACGGCGCTCCACATCGCCGTCAACAAGGGCTTCACTGACGTGGTGCGGGTGCTAACTGAACATTCTGCTGATGTCAATCTCCAGGTGAGAGGTGGCTGTGTGCTCAGTCCTGACCCCAGCCATAAATAAAAATGATCCAACATGTTAGTTTTTTTTATGCTTGATCGTTTTTCCAGTGTTGCTTTTTACTCCTTATCTTTTATTTGAACTAAATTAACTCAACTATTTGACTCACTCTGGTGCAGTTACTGGTTAGGAGTGAATGAGCTTATTATTAATTATCAAACTAGTCAGTTTAGGGGGGTGGAGAGAGACCCTTGAGTAAGTGTTTAGATAGCCAGTAAGTAATCTTCTCTGGCTTTCAGTCATACTGCCCATAGGGGATTTTTCACATGGTCTAACACGCCTGCAACCAGGCCAACAATTTCCTAATTTATTTTTTTCTGCTTCAATGGTGTGGCTACTCAGCTAAAAATATGCCAGCCCAGAGTTTTTTCAGCGTTTCCATGTGATAAATGTGCGCGTGATCTGAGCGTACATCTGCTTTTTTTGACCATTTCATAAAGGTGGGGAAGGATATAGGCAATCGGGAACTTTTGCCTCCCTGGATCAACAAATTGTAGTGAACAGAAATCATGTTCAGTCGACAGATCACCGGAATATTTTGTATAGAAGATGTTTAATAGACCATGTCAGTGTTATTTTCTAAAGTCTCAAGAAAATATTTAAAAACCTGAATTTGAAAAGCTAGTTTGACCCTGTTTGCTTCCTGTCTTTAACAGGATTCATACGGGGACACGCCGCTCCACGACGCCATTGCTAAAGATTTCCGCAATATCATTGAGATCCTGTCCGTGGTGCCCAACATTGATTTCACCCAGCAGAACCACAGAGGCTTCAACCTGCTGCACCATGCTGCCCTCAAAGGAAACAAACTGTGAGTGGGGATGACGTAATCATATCTGCATGCGCAGTCACATGTCATACACAGAAGTGAAATTAGGAAATATCCCCAAAACTTGTTGGAAAAGATTTTTTGACTTTAAATGTTTTTTTAGGCACTTGAGGCATTTTCTTGAGGTCTAACATGCAATTGGGGTTTCTAGGGGTTACCATTTAGTGTCATTAGAGGATTTTAGGACTTTTGAAAAGATTTTGCCTTGTAGTCTTGCAGTTGTCATTTTGAGATTAAGAAGTATTGGGCATGTGCCTTAAAATATCACAAAATTGAATGTGCCAAAGCAATAAAAGACTATTATTGACTATTGTTACTGGCAGGAGTTGGGGTAGTTTCTTTAGGAAGAAAATCATAGTGGGTTTCATGTGCCAATCGTTGCTGAATTTCTTGCAGTAGTCACTGGCATCAGTGGTTCTGCTTTGGGCTGAGCAAATTAATGATACTATACTATGTTTCAGAATTTGGGAAACTGGTTCTGGATTAAACCTCGCACCACGTTGATGAAAAATCAATCAAAAGCTTTGGTTTCCCCAAATCTAGCTTTATGTATACCAAACAAATTCAGCTGCAAAGTAAAAGACCTTTAGCGTCATTCAGCTTTCAGTCTTTGCTCAGTTTTTCACCGTGTATTGTTAGTTTAAACGCATGTATCTGTGAGCGTTGGAAGTGTGCGTGTATAGGCTTGTGTGCTTATGTGTGGGACTCTTCTGTGGGTTCAAATAAGGATTCAAAGGTCGGCTCTCTCAGCGCTATCTGTTACAGATAGATCTCATCTCCCACACAGCTTCTGCTGCTGTCAGCAGGCTGACTGTCAATATGAGGCAAAAATGCAACAACATTTACTTTTGCGTCACTTCTTTCTGTACACACTCAGTTGTTTTTATTTCTCTTTTCCCTGGACTGTATGCAGTCTAGTCATTTCTCAGCAATGCAGTTTTGAGATTCATGAGTGTGTAAAAATTCCCAAAATCCAAACAAAAGCTAAACAATGAGCCAGACATGTTTTCCCAGGAAAGACTTTATTAACACAGCAAAGCTGTCACGATTCGGCTGTAGACTTTGTCACTGCTGTGTAACACTGTTTTAGAGGCACAGAGAGAAGATACTGTACACTGTGTTACATAAACTTCACTTTGCAACGCTGTCGAAATTCAAGCCCATTCTGAAAGCGGCTCTGCACCAACACAGACACTGTCCGGATGGGAAAGAGGTACAATTGACACCGTTCGGAAGCTGGAAAAGGATCAGCTCAGCCATTTTACTCAACACTGAAGTGCTTAAGGCCAGCCTTCAAAGTTGCCTCAGTGGTACGTGCCACAAAGGCTCCATTATTTTCTGTCTGTTGGTTTGAGGCTGATCAACACTGGAGGTTCTTAATCTTAAGCTGAGTCTTGACACAGAAATGCAGTTGATAACTGAGTTTTCTCACAATGATAGGGTTTCATATAAATGTTCCCTGGATTTTTGTTGGTGTGCCGGTATCTCCCCCTGTTCTCCACACCTCCAGGAACATGTAAAGGTAGAGGGAAAAGTCAACAATCATCGTTCTTCTCAGTAATGCGTTGCCTGTTGCTTAATGCGGTCTGTGGTGTGATTTTTTTTTTTTCTTCATTAATTTCCGGAGTATTAACAATATATTGCTTGAAATGATTGAGTGCAGTTCTATATGTATAAATCTGTATTTTCTTTAGGTGGAAATTGGATTATTTTGATAAGGTAAAGAAATATTGCATTAAAGATTCAAGTGACTTTTAAAAGGTTGCTGTTTCCCTAAATGCAACAAATCTGACTGAACATTTGCTTTGAGGCCTTAACAACCTTTTGGGAATTTTCCATTACAAATAGCACAAATTTGTCATGGAAGATTTTCCCTGGCTTTTTAAGGGGTGGGTCAATAAGGCAATAAGGCAAGTAGTTAAAAATACCAGAATCACCGTAAATTCCCCCTGAAGCAATTCATTCATTCAAGGCTTTAGTTCAAGACTTTAAAAGTGTATCCTATATCTGAAGTCCATGAATCTGTATGGTCAGTAAAGAACAAATGCATTACTATAGCTTACTATAGTCCGCTGGCTGTTTTTCCTGAAGACTCTCCTCTATTTATTTATTGCTATAAATTTACTTAAAAAATGCTGCAAGTTAATGAGGCTTTCTCCTCAAAAAAGGCTTTAAAGCCTCAAATTCTGACTTCCTCCCAGTGACCCACATATCCTCAGCACTCCCACAGCCAGGCTCCTCCTACGTGTCTTATAATCTACTGACCTTGAAAAATAGTATCTCAGGACATCCCTGCACATGAGCGGTGTGTGGACAAATGTGGACTGAGCGGGGAAAAGACTTTTGGCAAGCAACACCTGCAAGTGGAGGCCGCAGTAGACAGTCATTTAATAAATGTCCGATCTGTTCTGGCAAGTGTCATATGTGCACCTCTGGGAATTTAGGCTGCTCTCCCCAGCATTCATTTAGCCTGACATCAGCTGCTGCACCAAAAACAGAGACACAGGATTTACAGTGTTCAGGATCAACTCGGTTCACCAGGTCCTTCATTTATCATCAGCAGGCCTACACTATACTAATGCAGGACAGTGACTGTCTACTTTTTGTGTTTCTATATTGTCCAATACACATAGCAGACTAAAACTGCTTCTTTTGTTTCCCTCATTGTCTGTTTTCAGTCCATTTGTCCATTAGGATATTTCCACTGCTTAATTGATGGCTGCTTTACTATCCTGAGGACTGCGTTCTCAAGAGCAGCTGTGACCTTCTTTTTTTTGTGACCAAAAGACAAGAATGTTCTGTTTATTAGAATATTTATTTATTATAAGGAAATGGAAAAATAGGGGCTTGAGGCCAAGTTCACAAACATTCCTGGGAAAGAAAAGAAACAAGGCTTGTTGCCAGATTTCCTTTTAGAGGTTTCAGCTCGATAGGAGATGCTAACTGTATTTACTTGAAAATGAAAACTGCTTGGCTGGATTTCACCTCAACATAGCTTTATTGTTTTCTCCTCACTTTCACCATGTCTGCAGCAAGTTTTTTTCCCCTTTTTCTTCAAACCCTTGTCTTCATTTTTAGTGTTCATCTTGACAGTACTGTGTAAACTCTCTGACACAGCTAGATTTCACAACTTAGTCACTCTTATAGCTAATAATACCGCCACGTTTTATGTTTTGTTTTGTCGTCTCGTGTACATCAAGCAGTCCTCCTACTTTTATCAAGCTTTGATTGAAAAGCAAGCTACAAACAAGCATGATGGAAACTCCCAAAAATAACCTAATGATGACTTCAGTCCCCAGGAAAGTCATTACCAGCATGCCTAAGATGCCCTCCAGCTCTTGCGCGTGAGTGCATGTTTGTACAAAACTGCCTCAAAACGCCAGCTCAAGTCTGAATATTCGTGAACACACACAGGAGTAAGGCTTATGGAAGAAATGCAGAGAAGAAAGGCACAGCAGATATAGAGGTGACACAGCTGAGGCGGCTGCTACCCGTCCTGAGTGATGCTAATAAAAGGTGGTCTGGAGCTAACTTTTATAGCTCAACCACACACACGCTGACACACACGTATAGAGCTGCATTGCAGATACCAATGACCTCTAACACAGTGTCTCCCTAACAGCCTTCATGCATCAATCGTGCCTATACATGCCGCTTACTTATAGCAGTCCAGGACCTCATGTATTAGCGCTCTGCTGCTAAGAGTCCTGTAATCACTGTAATATTTTAGTTAGGTCAGTGAAACCTGCATTAAAGTTGTCCCTGTTACTCTGATGTCATACAGTTGCATCCAGTCGGGTTAAAAGAAAAAGCACAACTTTGAAAACCATTATTCGAATTGGAAGAGTATTATTTCCAGAATATGAATTACATTTATTTATTATTATCAGACAGACTACAGTCTCAATTATAATGCGTCATCTCAAGGCAATGCAGACAGTGATTGGATACAGGGCCATGTTGGTTAAAGTGTCCACTCCCCTAACAAAACAAAGGGATGAGTTAAAAAAAATAATGATGGGTGTTCCTTATATGCCATCTGTTAATCTGCTTCAGCTTCACTATGATTGCTCGACACCAGCTATCGATGTGTGCACCACTGGTGTTTTTCAGTGAGACCCAGCAGGATTGACATTAAAATTAAGTTACGATCACTGGAAAGTTTGCTTCACCTCACACGGAGGCCTTCACAGACACGCTAGCTTCCCGGGCGTTCGTGAAGGCTGTCGACTTCAATTTCACACGTCATAAAGCAAACTCTGCTACAGACCAGAGGGCAACTCAACAGTGCAGTTCATCCTTAAACTGCAGAATTAGTCCAGTGTGGTAAAGATAAAAAAAATAGTTCCAATATTGTCACTTCACCGAATGCAGCCGAATTTCAACTTCACTTTTGTTAACCTCTCACAGTTAAGACGACTTGCTCTAATCTCTAATCTGACCAAACTTGCTCTTAAATTTTTCACGTTAGAAAACTTGAGCTTGGCTGTCCTCAGCTGAGTTGAGCACTGTGTAAATGAGGTGGAGGTTGTGGTATTTGTCCTTGATGTAGTGCACTGTTTGTTTGAATACTGATGATGATGGTGAGCGTTCTTGTCAGATTGGCTTGTTAGCGGCTTTACAGCAGCTGCGTCTCAGTCCAAGCTCATTTCAGAGACCAGGAAACTTGATCATATTTCCATTTCTGAGAGGTTTATGCTTTGTGCCTTTTCTTCAGCTCAAGGTGGTGTTGTAGACACTTGTCGCTGTCTGGTCAGATCCAGGCACATAATGAGAAGCCTACATCAATATATGGTTAAGGAAGTACTCAATGTTGTACATTTAGGCTGTTGTCGTTTTATTTATACTGTAAGTGCGTCATTCCATTAAAATTCAGTGGAAAAACAAATAGTATTTCCCCAGCTTACATCATAAATACATTGCACTTTTTGGGCCCTTCCCCCCCCTTTTTTTTTTTTTTTTTTTTTTACTTCTCTATTTAATATTCATTATGCTGATGTGCATGATGGATGTTCACTTTATACTCGGTATTTAGTAGAGATTTAGAACAGCTTGTTTGTAATCTGCTCGATTGTTTTATCATTTTAAGGTCACATAGTTATTGCTGATATAGTATTTTATTTTATTTTACCTTAGGAAGGGAGAACAGGCCTTATTACATATATTTGAGTAAAATAAAAGGACAGTTGAATAACTATTTTTTGTTTCCTGTAAAAGCCTGACTTGTTGTCCCTTTGTTCCAGTGTCCCTACGTTTAAGTATTTGTAGATAAATAAAACAACATCAAATAAAATACATTGATATTCCATTCAATTCAAGTGTTACCATTATATCAATATTCAGCCATTTCTGTGAGTGTTTGATGGGGCAACAAGCTCGAAGACAGCTAATACAGCACTTAATTTAAGGAGTCAGGAACGATGTGGCTAATTGAGTGTTGTGTTTCTGTCCTGCTGGCAGGGCCACAGAAAAGATCCTGGCCCGAGCACGGCAGCTGGTCGATGTTAAAAAAGAGGACGGCTTCTCTGCGCTGCATCTGGCGGCTCTCAACAACCACAAAGATGTCGCAGAAATCCTCATCAAGGAGGCGAGTTGACCATACGTTTGCATATTTACCTGTTTAAACCGATGCTTTTGTTGTAAAACTTAAAAAAAAAATGTATTTCTTTTTGCTCTTCTTCTTCTACAGGGGCGCTGTGACATCAACATCCGAAACAACCGGAACCAGACGCCGCTTCAGCTGGCGGTGACGCAGGGCCACACAGAGTTGGTGCAGCTGCTGGTGGACGAGGGCGCCGACGTCAACATGGAGGACGAGGACGGTGACACGGCCATGCACGTGGCCCTCCTCCGCCCGCAGCTGGCCAACGTTATGCTCAGCCCATCCGTAGGTACCAGCAGCAGTGAGGAGAGCAGCGACGGATGTTCCTCCACGTCTCTGTACTGCAGGGTGAGAACTGACTGGGAGGGGGAGGTGGCATGTTGTTAAATTTGTTCTTTTCATTTTTAAAAGATTCCTTCGAGGGGAGCGCCTGGTTTGATGAAACTGTTTTACTGCTACACCAAAGTTCACCACTTTTTAACTTTTGCGATTCCCGTTATGATGGGATAGATTTAAAACATGAGATTGGCATTTAACAGATCCTCTACTGTTGAATTCTTGGTGTTGCTGGAAGTGGATCAAATGAAAAGAGAGCAAGAGAAAAGATGCTGTTTGACAGGATGAAATGGTGGCTAAATAAAACCTGGCAACAAGGTAAATATAGGACAAAGACAAGGTTACTAAGACTACTAAGAGATGTAAATATAGACTGGATAAGAGAGTAAATGGCGATCAGAACATTACTTTAGAGCTGGAGAAAGATTATTGTGGGCTTTAGAGTGTAAGTGCAGGCTCATAGTAGGGTAAATAAAGGCTAATAAGGGTCGAGGATAAAATGATGGACATAGATGAATAAGTGTTACACTATTTACCCTTAGTTCTGGGGGTTAATTTGGTGTAAGAGAGTTAGTTGACTTTACCAGGTAAACAGCAGGATGAGTGTGAGAAGGAGTTGGAAGGACTCACCTTAAAGATGGCCTTAAATAAGGAGTAAGGACTTTGGCAGGTTGTATAAACATGGCAGAAGAGTGGGGTTAACTGCGGACAAAGTAATGAGGAGTGCAGTGAAATGATACCATATATAGTTTAAAGCAGGGGCTGCATGCCCAGTGAAGCTATAGACATTTGAACAATAAGCCCTCAACATTTAGGATTTCGTAAGATGACTGTGTCTTTGACTCTAATCTCGTTCTGTGGCTTTAAAAGAAAATACTGGCAGAGACTTTGTAATAAATGAGAGAACGGCTAATTCTACTACTTGTAGTTAATTCAAAGTGTACGTTGTTAATACAAACATGCTTTGCTGAGCCGTTAGGACCGCTCTGACATCATCAAAATGGGAAATAAATGGATTTAGGTCACATGATTTCCACGTATTCCTACACTGGGAAAAGAGAGGTTCCGGTAATTAGATAGATGCTAACTTTGTTTATCTGTTGTTTGATACTTGGCTGAATCTTTTACTCATGAGAAGTAGCCTAATATTCATTTTACACAGACCTTGACTCTTTGCTTTGAGCAGCACTTTAATTGCTGTTCCACCAGTTCGTGTTGGTATCATTGCACCAGTGAAGAAGAACGTCCTTTCTAGTATACATGACCGCAAACACTGCAGCTCCTCTCAGCATCCTGGACACCTGCCAAGCGCACACTAATACACACACATACACAGCCATGAAGGTGGCTAGACTTAAGTGCTCTGGGCTGTTCTGGCCACTGTCAGCAGATGAGTTATTAGGAGTTCTTCTGTGCTGATTAGGAGTGCAATTATATATCAGCCTTAGCTGGGTTGCACTGTTTTTACTTCAGTTACCTGGTGTTGCTTAAATTCAGCTCCTGGAGGTTTTTAAGTTGTTCTCAGCTCTCACCGTTCGGATCAGCTGTTAGGTTTTTAAAGAGTGCGTCTCTAAAACGGTCTAAAATTCCTCTCCCCTCCCTTATCTTCTCTGTCCACAGCTGAACGCGACAGGTCTTCTGGGGAGTACGGAGCTGAGCGTAGGCACAGCTGTCGCCTGTTTTCTAGCGATGGAAGGTGCTGACATCAGCTACGCCAACCACAAGGGCAAGAGTCCTCTGGACTTGGTGGCAGACAGCACCATGCTGCAGCTCATCAAGAGCTTCTCTGAGAAGCACAGGTAGCCGTTTGCAAAATTAGGGTTGAAGTACACGAAGCGGTGGCTGATATTTTTATGATGCATAGTTCATAAAACATTCTGACGGTCATATTTACACTCTTATGTGCTATTTTTCATTGAAATGACAAACAGAAAACAGTTGCTAAGGAATAAGCGCTGGTGTGTGGGAGTCAGCTGAGGTTAAAAAAGGAAGCCTTGGTTTAGTGGGGCGTTATAGCTGTGTGTTGTGTGTCAGGTTGCAGCGCCTGCAGGCCATCACATGCGGACAGGGCCTGAGCAGCGCCAGCCTGCGGCGGGTCCACACGACGCCCAACACCATGACCAACCTGGTTCTACCAACGCCGCCCGGGCCCAGCGAATGCCTCATCTGCTCCGAGCTGGCTCTTCTGGTTCTCTTCTGCCCCTGCCAGCACAGTGTGGCCTGTGAAGGTGGGCTGTGCCTTTTTTCTCTCTGTGTTGTTTGCTCTACTTTCATTATTGAATGTCAAACAGTATTGTTATTGATACAGACAAAAATAGACTTTGAGTCTAATTGATCCTTGGCTAATGCGGTGCTTGTCCAAACAGAATGTGCCCATCGCATGAAGAAGTGCATCAAATGCCAGGTCACAATCACCAAGAAAATTAGGCAAGGTAAGTTCTAGCTGCTTTACTGTCCGAAATCTTAAGCCTTAAATGTTTCTTGTTATCTTAATGTTTATTCATGAGATTATTTAATCATTTATGATGTCCTAAAGACGACGTCTCCGTATTCGTGGTGCTCTCTGGTCACTCAGACGCAGCCTTGAATGGTAAATGAAAGCAGCTGTGTGTTCTGGACACTGCTGTCTCCGTGTTAACCTTATTATTTTTGAACCATTAGTACAGCAGGACGGTCTCATCTTGCACAGCACTGCACAGTCTGCATAAAATGAACTCGTTTAATAACGATGACCTCCCTCCACAGACCAAACGGAGGTGGACTGCAGCCCCGGCACCGAGAACTCAGAGCAGCACAACCTGCTCGAACAACTGCAGTCCCGCTACCGTCAGATGGAGGAGAGGATGACCTGTCCCATCTGCATCGACAACCACATCAAGCTGGTCTTCCAGTGCGGGCACGCCTCCTGCATCGACTGCAGCGCCGCGCTTAAGACCTGCCCGATCTGCCGGCAGACCATCCGCGAGCGGATCCAGCTGTTTGTCTGAGCTTCTCTCTCCGCTCAGTCCAGAGAATAGTGGAGGGGGGCATCGGAGAGAAGCGAGGCTGGGGATGGGCAGTGGGCAGCTGTTATTTTGGACACCCCCAGTAACCCCAACCATCCCCTTGGATCAGCCCACAGGCTGCTTGACTATCAGATGCTGTATTAAATCACTGAGAGGCCACCTTGTGTTCGGAGTAGCTTTCATCGAGCAGCGCAGGCAGGAACGTGTTTATTAATTTAATTCGATTTTCAGCTCCAGGACATATGTTTAGCTGAGTACGACAGTCAAAGTCACGAGACGACGCCGCTGCTTTGATTGGCAAGCTGGGAGGGTAAAAAAACGCCCCTCCCCTCACTCACTACTTCTTTTCCTCACTCCCACCCAGCCTCTGCCTCGTGTAATCTGTCCTCTCTTTGCTGCTTTAAGTGGATGTTTGTCCCATCATCCTCTCTGGCTCTCTGGCCACATCTGTTTACAAGGCTGCGCAGAAATCACTTCTCATCTTGCTCCTCAGCCTGTCCTGTGAATTATGTTTGCTCTCATTTGTATCAGTCTCTTAATAATCAGTGTTAGTCTCTGCAGAGGGAGTTGGTATAACTAAAGGCTCTCTATATAATCCCCAACCAATTGTCTGTATGCAAGGGGAAATACACACTGTATATGCATGAACATATGCATATTGCAAAGCTGAAAAGGACCGTGTCGTCATGGGTGATTTGTTGTCGTTTTCTTTCTCTCTGCTTACATTTGTGGTTTATAACGTACCTACGAGTACAGGTGTGTATTTATGTGTGAAAGGTGGTATTACTTAGTAATGTCCTTTTTCGGCCAAAAGGTTTTTGGTTTCTACTGAAGTTCACCCCCAAGCCTATGTCCTCTACTCAGGGTATCAAATCATTGAAAGCACTTGGAATATCCATACAGAATTAAAGAGCCACCCCCAGACGCACACACACACACACAGACTCTCAGACACACACACCACACACACAGATACACAGCATTATAAAGCAACAGGTTACTGAAACGAAAGGTTGGAGAGTTGGGCATACTGACTAAGAACTGAAGTAGAAACACTTTGTCTAAAGTCACAGTTTCATTCTCATTAGTTAAACGAATGTTTGCAACAAAGCTGATGTTTTCCTCTGAAAATACAAGAAAAAAAAAAAAAGTCCACCAAGCTTCCCAGAAGAACCAGTCGGCTTCATTTCTGTGTTTCACTTTGTGTGTGGCGACCACTCGGTCTGTCTGTCACACGGCTGGTGCGGAGAACCCAGCGAGCACACACTTTAACAGCTATTTTGTTACCAAACCCACCAGATGTATTGTAAGATCTAGAATCAGAAGGGCAAAAACATTGCGTAGTCGTGTCACTTGTGTATTTCCTTCCACGTCTACCTTTGTAGTCCAGTCTTTTCAGAAGAAAGCCTCCCTTTCTCCTCTGGAGTTCTGGATTGTATATCATCCTGATATCTGTTCTTGGTGTGTTAACTTGAAGGGCTTATGCAGAGATATATATATGTATGTATATATATGTATGTATATATATATATATGTTATGTATATATATATATATATATGTATGTATATATATATATATGTATGTATATATATGTATATATATGTATATATAGTATGTGTGTATATATGTGTGTATATATGTGTGTGTATATATGTGTGTGTATATATGTATGTGTATATATGTAGTATATATGTATGTGTATATGTATGTGTATATATGTATGTGTATATATGATGAATATATATGTATGTATATATGTATGTATATATATATGTATGTATATATATATGTATATGTATGTATATGTGTATGTATATAGTATATTGTGTTATATATATATGTATATGTTATATATATATATATATATGTATATATATATATATATATATATATTTTGTGTGTAGTATATATATGTATTTGTATAATATGTATATATATGTATGTGTATATATGTATATATATATCTATATATATATATTATATATATCAATATTATTATAATTTTTTACTATATAATTTGTATAAATATTCGTATACACACACACACACACACACACACACACACACACACACACAGAAAAGAAACCCAGAAAACCCACTAAGAAGCAGCCAACATGTAACATACATACATACATACATACATACATACATACATATACGTATATATGTGTGTGTATAAATCTTAATTTAATTTTTATTTTCGGACATAAACTTCCAGAGACATTTTTTTTTTCTTCATTGGATCCCAAATTTTGGGAGAGGCAATGTTAAAAAGATGTACATTTGAATGTTTTTTTTTGGGAGGGGGTATATCCGGTCTCACTCTGCCTTTCTTATGTATAAAGAAAAAAAAAAAAGGTAACAGAGAAGGAGCTGGAGAAACCAAGGGGTACCACAAGATTTGCTTTGAGGAAATAATTTTTCTTTTCTTTTTTTTTATCAGTGCCAAATCGCATGAGGATGTGCATGGGCATGCACGCCCGAAATTACCTAGACGCACTATGCTAAACCCCTCTAAGCTCAAGCGAGGGTTCAGTTATTCCAGCAGTGTGAAGTGAACTAAAAAAAAAAAGAAGCTAATTTTCATGTTTTGTTTTTTTAGGTTAGAATCAGAAATATTATCACAGCACACTCGGTTACTGATGTTAGCAGCTGAGCTAATGGTGTTAGCCTTTTAACTTTAGCTTACTGTTTTGAACCTCCTCGTGTTCTCAAAGAAACGTGATGTTACACACTTCTGAAATATTATCAGTCCCATATCGTTTGGAGCTTTTTACAAGTATATATATATATATATTTATATTTTGTGAGACATTGTCAATCAAGGGACACGTTTCTTACAGAAATTTCAGCATTTTAAGGATTGTTGGTGTTTTAAGGTGATGGGTTTACAGGCAAAGGCAATAATGTTCTAGAAAAAAAGGGGAAGATGTTTGTGGTTTTTTGTTTGTTTTTGTTTTTTTAAGGAGGTCGCTGTGAGGGCGGGAAACAATTTATGTATAAAAATTATATTAAAGCAGCAGTTGTTACTATTGGTGTTTGTACATTTCAGCTCTTGGAGTTCTGATGTTGGCCTTACTGTCCATTCCTCCTCTGTTGATGTTTTTTCAGTTGTATTCTGTACAAAAATATTTTGCAATAAATATGGAACTGTTTTCTAAGGACTTGGGCTTCTCCTATGCTTCATTTCTTAATTTAAACAATGAGATTTCCTTACCTCAGTTGAGTGTGCTGCATTTTCCCCTTGACTTGAAGCATGCTTGCAGAAATCAAGAGTCAGCAGCAACAGAATCAGATGCTAACCTCTGTGAATGAATGGTTAACTTATTAATTATATTTTAGATTGAAAAGGTAGCTCATTCTTTCAAATTTCACAGATTAAGCTGCATGTTTGTCAAAATTTTATTTGTAGAATAATGTGTCCAGTCATATCGACACATCTTGTTTAAAGTGATGTGACAAGATGCTGTTTTTAACAAAGGAAACCTCTCAGCTGACCAGATATCCGTCAGTTCTTCTCATGGATGGAGGCTTGAATCTAACCCAGCTGTGCATACCTCAGTTTATAGTCACCACTATTTTTTACAAACATATATGGATGTCTTACAATGTTTCTATAATGTTTTTAGCTATTTTTATTATATTCCTCTGTTCAGCACTTTGGCCGACGCTTGATGTGTTTTAAATGTGCTATATAAATAAAGATGACTTGACCAGATAACCTAACCCCATGCATGTCTTTGAAATGTGGGAGAAAGTCTGAGTACTCTGAGACAACCCACGCAGACACAAGGAGAACGTGAAGTCCCCACAGGAAGGCCCCAGCCAGGATTTGAACCAGGACCTTCTTGCTGTGAGGTGATGATGCTAATCGCTGCACTGCTGTGCTAGCCATAGTGCAAACTCACATTGTTGGACAAGAAGTACTCTGAAAAAAAGCTTTTGATCATATGTTTGTGATTAAAAAACAAATGACTTCTTCAGGAACATTGTACATGTATTCAAATTATTATATAGCATCATCACTTTGTCCTTCGGATTGATCGATGGTGCAGTTCTTAGCACTATCCCCTCACAGCAAAGCGGTTTTGGGTTTGAACCGTATGTATGGGTAGAACTTTTTTGTCTGGGTTTCCTCTCACAGTACAAAGATGTGAAATTGCACCCCGAGGACAGTCCCACGATTTACACCTGTCATATCTCCAAACATGTAGCTCAATTTCAGCTGCCTATATAAAAAACAAATGATGATGCTGATTATTATTATGTGCCCTTTGACACTGGTGAATAGCCTTCACAGTATTGACAGGAATGCTTTAGATTTGTTTTCAAATAGTTTTTTTTCTCCCTAATCTGAAGGAGTTCTCCAGGGCTCCACATTAGGAATACTGATCTTCTCTGTATATAGTCATTTATGAAATGCTTGGTCCATTTTTATCCAGATAATTCAGCGATCTCACCCTAGAGTAACACAAACCCTGTAAAACCTTACCTACAGTACATCGCACTTCCTTTTTATAATAGTGAAAATTTGATTAATAACGTGTTAATAATCTTTCTTTGTGGTAAAATCTCTTTCCTGTTACTGAAAATCCTGTTATAGTAACAGAGTGGATACCTTGAACGAATGATACCATGGTGTTATCTGTTTTCTTTTTTATTTCATGTTTTATTTTTTTAATATAGATGAAATCAAGAAATAGCGGGGGTATCTTTGTAGTTACATGCAGGAAATAAAAATAGGTCAACAATACAATTTGAGTTCAATTTAAAGGTCTTATTTTCAGGATAATGAATGTTTATGAGCAACACATTTCCAGGGTAAAGTGTCATCAACAGAGATGACAATGTCCTGTAACAAGGTCTCAGTCTGGCCTGTGTCATGAATTTGATCAGAATGACCCACAGTATCCTTACCTGAACCATTATGGACTCTTCATCAAAGCAAAGGATTAAATCATGGAAAGTTTTGCACTCAGTTATTGTTAAGAATGATCCTGTTAGTATTCTCGATTTTCGAAGCCCTTTTTGTTGCTGCCTCGTCTCCCTGCTAATCCTTACCTTCATCAGTGCACACCTGCTTATTTTCAGACACTATTTTCATTCCTGTTTTCACCCACACAGCAAAGAAATTGATTTTTTGCAGCCTGTGAGAAATGAAAAGACTCCAAATGACTATTTTTATACCAGGAAAACTATTTCAATCACACTTTCCTCCCTGACTACATTTAGGAGGGGGGGAGGGGGGGGATTAAATGGAAGAACACTCACTGCAGTATCAAAGATGATTTGAAAGGTTCAAAGACTGAAATATTTAAAGTGTGTGTAATAATGGATCCCTCGATCCCTTTCCTGGATGCATCCTCCAATAAGGTCCTGCTTAGTTCCGCTAAACAGCAGGTGAGCAGGTTGTGTCCGCTGTAACCCTTTTAGTGTGGCTGGTTTCTGAGCAGCGTCTCTGGTTAAACACTGCCTTGTGCTTCCTCTTAGTCCTAATTGTCTTATGGCTCAGAAGGCTTTGGCATATGACTCAGTGATTTGGTGACGTCTGAGGACAGGATGACAGAACAGTGGGACCAAAAATCAAGCCGTGATGTTCAAATTTCTTGTTTTTGTTTGAACATCACAAAGCTGAGGTGATATATATATATATTTTTAAAGGTTACTGGGTTTGTCTAATCCTCTACGATAAACGCCAGCTCGGCCAGTTTAGTTAGGTGGACTACAACATAAAATCATTCAGTGCTCAATATGTATTTGTTTGACTTTTTGTTCACATGTTAACATCACATCTTTTATACTTGATATATCCCAATATTCCCGCTCTTGCCATTTCATCAAATACAACTGTTCAACCTTGGAGCTAGCTCGGTGCATTTATGCACGTAGACATGGTGAAGACAACCTGGTGAAGTTCAAACCGAGCATCAGAATGAGGAAGAAAGGGGACTTTAGTGACCTTGAATGTGTCATGGTTGTTGGTATTTCAGAAACGGCTGACCTATTGGGATTTTCCTGTGCAGCCAAGTTGAGTGTTTACAGAGAATGGGCCACAAACAACACATATCGAGCGGCAGTTTTCTGGGTGAAAATGCCTTGTTTATGCCAGAGGTTGGAGGGGAATGGCCAGACTGCCTTTCTCCTCCAAACTCTGCCAACAGTAACTCAAATAGCTATTTGTTACAACAAACAGAAGAGCACAAAGGTACCACTCCTCTCAGCTAAGAACAGGAAACTGAGGCTACAGTTTGCACATGCTCAGTAAGATTAGTGAATAACCTAACCCCATGACTTGGTCTGGTCTGGCTACCATTAAGATGGTAGGGTCAACTTGAAAGCATGGATGCATCCTACCTTGTATCATTGGTTCAGCCTCCTGGTGTGTGGGATATTTTTCTTGTTCACTTTTTACCTCTCAGTACCAACTGAGCATCATTTAAATATCACAGCCTACCGGAGTATATGACCAAAAGAGGTTGGCTGCACAACGCAGCATGTTCAGTGTACCTATGGTGATGGCTGCTTTCAGCAGGGTGACAGATCAAAACTGAAATCCTTTTAAACTGGTTTATTCAACATTAACCAGTGAGTTCACTGCACTCAGATGGCCTCCACAGTCACCAAATTTCAATCCAATAGAGAACAGGAGATTCACATCCTGGGTGTCCAGATGACAAAGATGTAGCATGATGCTATCAGGTAAATGGACCAATTCTTTTATAGTGCTTTTCTACTCTCCTGGAGCACTCAAGCACTTTATGCAAATGCCTCCTTCACTCATATTCATACTCTAATGAGTGACTTAGGGTTAGTGTCTTGTCTAAAGATATTTGGCCTGCAGACTGGAGCTGTCAGGGATCGAACCACCAACCTTCTGACCTACTCTACCTGAGCTACAACCCATATCATGGCAATATGGAACAAAAGTTACCTTGGTGAATGTATGAAATTAAGGCACTTCTGCAGGCATAAGGGCCCCAGCTAACATATGCCGATGTAGCCATGAAAATAAAGGCAAAACGAAGGGGATGCCCTTTCTGTTATGTGAACTCAAACTTCTCACTTACATGTTGATCATGGGAAAGTTCGGTGAAAGAAAAATACAAAAACATGTTTAGCACAGGATAAACAGAAAACACATGTTAGGAGACATATATACTTCAAATATTTGTGAAAAAGGAACTGGCATCCATCCATCGTTTCCACACTTTTAATTATGATGATAACTATACTGGCATTTTCAGGTGTATTGTGCATTCTTCTGTCTCGTATCCTTCTGATTTTAGCTTCTGTTCCAGCTCCTCCTCGTTATTTTCCTGTATTAGAATAAATACCACTCTGACAATCTGACTGATGTTCGTTCGTTTCACCGACCACGAACAACACGAACAACACCCATGCAAACATTTGCAGCCAGTGTGTTACTATTAGTGTTTCATCTCCTGCAGCAAAGCCAGAGAGATGAGGTGAGATCGCCATCTAGTGGCAGCTGGAAAATCAGAGTAATGAACGTCCTGACGTTTAAACACACACACACACACACACACACACACACACACACACACACACACACACACACACAGTTATGATTTATATCCATGTCATTATGTCAGACAGACTATATGTGGAACGGGAAGGCAACAAGTACAGGGCGATGTCTCAGGGCGCCTACAGAGGGCGCACTTCCTCACCAAACTGCTTTCCGTGCCCTGTGTGAGCTGAAGCTCTCTCTCCTTTCCATCCATCCAGTGAGGTGAAGAGTTCTTGCTAGAGTATTTAGGTTATACTTAAAGGTCTATCCAACCATCTATCCAACATTAGTGCTCACAATGTTACAGAAGGAGACTGATAGTTGGATTTAAAGCTTTTGTGAGCGTTAAATAGCTGCTTGTTTTCTGTCTGAGAAAAACTCCTACATAAAGACACTAATTATTAAAGACACTGGTTAATTTAGGGGTTTGAAATTTGTCCGCTGTGTCCTGAACCTTTCAGGAGCTTTTCATACAGTTTCCCAGTTTGACCACTTATGTCTCCACAACGACCGTGCAGGTGTAGCACTCTGCCGGTGTCATGGGGCACATTAAGACATCAAAAACTGGATGTCATCAGCTTTCTCAAACTGAACTCTTGGCTGTGGCTCCCGAGTGGTTGCTCCACACAGTGGCTGATATTGGTCTTGATGTGGAAGGATCTTTCCAGCTCCAGTAAGATGGAGGAACTATCCACAACCTGGATGTCATCTTGTACACTACCCTCCTGTTGTTATCATATACCAAATCCATTCAGACTCTGGCCATTACGCTGAAACCACCATTCACACCTGTTGGATCTCCCTAACAGAGGCCTGGACAGGCTGCAGTATGTTCAGGACTCACCTGCCAGAGTGCACACCTGGCAACACATCATCCCCACCTGAATCTCCAATAAAATCCTCCTCACCTACAAATCTCTATATGCCATTACTCCTGGTACTTTTCAGACCTTCTCAGCTAAACGTCTACTCTCCTTTTGAGTCCTCGGCGCTGTTGCCCGCACGCTCTGGAAACACACTCCCCTTTCCGCTCTAAAATGCCTCGACTGCATTTTTAAAAAGCAGTTGATAAAAAACTGTCATGTACTCACTGAGGCCTTTGACTTGGGTTCTTTGAAATGTGCTATTTAATCTAATGTGCTCTCATTATTTCTGAAGAAAAGCTAAAGCTAATGATCAATATAACCGGGGGTTTTCAAACTCATGAACCTGTGTATGAACTGTATCAGCATGACTAAGTAGGGATCCAGTGGCTGACATGATGCACGCTGCTTCAGATTCCAGTTTTTAAGTTGTCTTACAGGTTTGCTCAGACGCTCACTGTGTTTACTGTATTGCCTGGTAACTGTGGGGGGGGGAAAGAAAAGAACAGGTGAAAGCACAATAGGTTTGTGCGTACACTTTCACGTGTCTGATATAACGAGCCCGGGGAAGGAAGTGTCATATGATTCAAAGCTCTCAGCCTCACATCATTTGGTTCTAGACTAACTTTTATTTGATGCTCCATCAGATTTTGGACAGATCAGGAATAAATGCAGATTATGCCTCTTTTAGCATTTAGCATGATTCAGTCTTCTGTCACTTTTTCTGCTTTAAAACACAGTTTATCTGTGGCGTTATCACAGTGTGACTCTTCCTACAGAGGTGTGTTTTCAGCACTGTTTACCTGTTTGCCACATCCACAATCCCCTGAGAGTCAGCTGTTTGTTACAAGGTGTGGCACCCTGAGTCAGGAAGTCCACATATTCCTCTGTGTCCTGTTTCATTGATGAAGTGCAAAACAAACACCAAAAAACCAGAATGTGTTTGTAGTCACAGAGAAATCCGGCCCAACACTTCCTCTCAACTCTTCAGTCTTTGTGGCAGCTTTGCCCTCCGAACTCTGCGCGGTCCAGTTTTGATGCTTTGATGGAAGTTAACCAAAAAGATGCTGCGAGTTTTTCATGCTAAGGTTTAGTGACGCAACTCGCCCACTGGGGAAAGAAACCAGTATTCAACCTGGCTTTGTTTACACTGTCACTAAACACCTGTTGTCCCATCAACAAGTTGCACTGCATCGGTTGCTTTGTTTTGGGACATAACTTTAAAACGTCCACACCTGCAAGTTTTGCTCACTCGCTGAAATAAAGCGGGAGATAAAGGGAAAGAAAATGCGGCAGGAGGGCTCCCTTTACCTTCTCCAAATGTCTCACAAACACAGTGAACAACTTTAAGTTCATCTTTGGAGCCTGTGAAAGACCTACGAACCGTCCCAAATTTGGAGTGATGTTTGGCACAGATAATTCTGGCTATTCGACTCCTGAGATGCAGCTTTGTTTGCATCGTTTCAAATACATTGTAAAAACATTTAGCATGTTTTCACCAGTAATACTTCTTCTTTAAAACCCCCCAAAACAAAACAGTTAACAAACTTTACAGGTCCAAAATGCTACAGAAAGACCTCAAAAACGATTCAATAAAAATGAATAACACTGTCATTTATTAACAAGAGTATTTAAGTAAACATGGGGATTTTCCTCATAAAGTCCTGCAGCTCTGACCTACAAAACCTCGTGTGAGCCTGAATGTAGCTTGAGATCCTCTGCTAGAAGTTCAGGCAACAAAACAGAGCAGATGAGGTTTTTATTGTCAGACGTCCCCCAGTCGGTCATTCCTGTTTCTTCACTGAAGAAACTTTAGGATTGTATTAGCACAAATATACAGTGCTGTGCAAAATTCTTATTTATATATAGCATATAAGGTAAAAACAGTGCTTGTGCAGCTCTAACGAGCTTGAAAGTCAGTATTTTTGTTATGAGCATGTTTACTCTGTAACACAGCCTTAGTCAGCTTTCTAGTCATTCCTTTAAGTAGTTTTCAGGAATATTTCTCCAATACATTCAAAGCTCTTCTTTAGATGTTTCTGCCTTTTGTTCTGTTCTCTGTTGAGATGATCCCACACTTCTTCAATAATGTTGAGGTCTGGGCTCTGGGGAGGCAAATCCATGACTGATAGTGTTCTGTTTTGTGAGCTTTTCTATCCAGGTAGATGATATTTCAACAAGGAGAGATGATATAAGAAGGATTGAGCATGCTTTGTTGTGATAGAGAAATTAATTACTGAGGAACATTCCTCCGAAAATGGTCAGGTACCAGGAAGGGAATGAGAAAAGGGAAAAGTTTAGAGGATGGAGGATAATTAAAAAATAATTATTACACATAGACTTGTTTTCCTTATAATTTGAGGCATTTTGCCCAATATTTGCAAAGAAAGCTTCAGAGCATTCCTGAAACAATTTATTAAGTTCATTTATAAGTTCATAGCTTCGCGGTGTTGAAGGGGGATTCAAGCTTTTCACGG
This sequence comes from Haplochromis burtoni, assembly GCF_018398535.1. Taxonomy (NCBI): domain Eukaryota; kingdom Metazoa; phylum Chordata; class Actinopteri; order Cichliformes; family Cichlidae; genus Haplochromis; species Haplochromis burtoni. The sequence goes on from NW_024582605.1 coordinate 114,161, forward strand.
CTGCACTCCCACTAAGTTTCAAGAGCTCAGAGATAGTAGTAGTAGAAGCAAAGGCCAAAATATCCAGGCTTCTAGGATTGTTTTAGTCTTAGTCTTATCTAGTCTAGTCTTATCAAACCTGATGAAGCTGCTCCAGAGCTGCACAGGTTTACTGACTGTCACGGTATAGTTAGTCCTCCTGGGGAAAAAGGAAAGATCCTGCGTTTAGTTTTAATGGCACAGATCGTGATAACTGTGACCCACGGGATTAAAGCTTCTCTTTAACAACAGTGACTTAAAGTTTCCTGGAAGTCTCAGTGTCTCCTCTCGGTCACAAATAATTAATAAATAATAAACACATGATAAATAAGTAGGACAGGCTAATAAACATATAGTGTCACCCTCAGATTTTGCTTTTAATGGGAACATTTAAATCCCCAAACAAGACAATACCTTTGTTACTAAGACAGCATCCCTTGCTTTAAACAAAGAAGCAAAAATCCTGTTATTTTACTGCTAATGTCTCACAAGACGATTATCTGAGGATACAGAAATGATCTTTACAATCTCAGTAACAGCAAGGGGTCGGTTGTGCATTGGTGGTAAATGATGACCGATGCTCCAATTTGTGATGATTTGGGTGTATTCTTATCAAAGTGCTGATAAAATCCAAGAAAACTATATGTTGAATATGTTTTATAGGCTTTTTGATACACGATGGAAATGATGCACCTGCTGCTTTCAGGAGGCGAGCACCTTGTTTTCCCCTTTGTGCTCCTGTTCTCGCCTTCCTCCCAGGCTGACTGTGGGCATCTGTTGCTATGATGAGATTCCCACTGATGCAACACCAGCCGAGCTTGGCTCAACTCTCTGGGCACACGAGAGCCTTGTGTAATTTCGGTGTTTGTGCTCACAATACCCCACACAGGAGCTCGTTTCTTTGTGCGTGTGTGTGTGTTTCCCAGGTACAGCTGATCATTGATGCGACTCCACAGTTGCCTCAAAGCCATTTGAACAGCATTTTAGTGCATAGCCATCTCCCCACACTACCTGCCACACCTTAACTGCTTAACACTTCAATAGTGTGCCCATGCCGCAACTTGTGCACCCACCACCCCCTTCTGCATCCCCACCCTAACTCCTCCCATCCCATCTTGCCCTCATTGTAGTCAGCCAGCTGTTTCCTTGCTGCCCAGAGTGTCCCCCTTTGCTGCAGATTTGTAAAAAAGGTGGTCATTACACTTCTTATAGGATAATACAGTCCATATGTAGTGGGACCCCCACCACAGCAGATGGGTAAACAAAGAATGATGCAGGTTAATTAGGCCTGATGACACCCACAGGATACGTCTTGTGTGAGTTGTAGTGCATTCACATTGTTCGGAAACCATAAATAAAACCAGATCATAGGGATTTTACTTCTAAGGCAGGTTAAAATAAAAAATCTAATCCATCACATTTCTTTCATTCATTTCACACATCACTAAAAGAGCGGTTGTGGCTGTTTTCAGTTCCCCCACAGCTCGTCTCTGTGCGAAACTGTCGCAGACAAAGGGCGCTGCCTGTTAGTTATGTTTGCTGCAGAAGCCAGTTTTGCATCTTGGTTTGATTTGAACAAAAGAGGTCAGGAAGAGAGGCCTGAACATGACAGAGCAGCCTTGTCTCCTGCAGGCAGTCCATGGATGCAAAGTTATTTGCATAGGAAAATAGAAGTGAAGCCTTTGGAGGAGCAGGGGTTATAGCGTGACCATCGCTGGTCCATTCAGTTGGAAGAAATGTTGATAGATATAATGTAGATAATATGGAATATATTATTACTTTATCTGTGCTTGTGGCTGTTTTCCCCACGTTTTCTATTAGTTAAAAAAATACAGGCAGTGAAACAGAACCAAATGAAAAGTGGTGGCTCAGAAGCTGCTACAGCTCTGCCCGTGGACCCAGGCTCTCCCACATACTGCCTGATTTGCCTCTGATGCAAATATCAACCGAAGATGCGCTACGGTGATGACGCAGCTCAGACAGCAGAAAAAGCTGCTTCAGGCAAAGGAGAGAGTGATTTGACTTTCAGTGTCAGACTGGGATTTTCTGTGCACCTGGTGAAACTTTGTGCTTCATTTTCAACGTCTCACTATTCCATCTCCTCAACAACTGAAAACCCCCCACAATTCATCCAAAAAATCCACGCATCAGTCAGGGGAGTTTTGATCCTAGATCAGCGCTAAAAACAGCTGTAGTGTAGACATACAGGATCATCGTGTGCTTCAGTGGTGTCGTGCAAGCTGAGTATATTTCTTAAAGCAACTATCAATGTGCTTTCCTTTTGTTCCTATGAGTTGTGATGCTGGTGGGTGCCTGAAAACTCAAGGAGCAAACTTGTCTGACTACATTAAAGACATATTTGAGCAGGCCCTTAGTGTGCAGCACACTGATATGGATCTGTGGCTTTGTAAATAAAGATACAGAAGTATTTGTATAAGGACATGGTATAAATATACACCAGATCTGTGGTAGGGTTTTAAAAGGTAGGTATATGGCAGTTAGGTAATGCAGGGTGGTGTTTCACTGCACTGTTTCAGAAAAGCAAAGAGTGATTAAACGCATCCCCAGGTGACCTGATTAGGAGGCAGATCCATGAATTTATTCAAATGCCAGTGATATTCACCTGCAGGCCTCAGCAGCTGCACTGCAGGCCTCAGTATGTTCCACACTTGTCATATGAACAAAGCAACAACCGCCGAAGTTGAAAAAGGAAGCGGAAATCTCAAAAGTACATTTTCATAAACGTTGCCAGTACTTCTTTACAGGCTCCAGCGTAAAAATGCCCAACTTTGTTGCTGAAATAAATATGGATATAGGTTATTTTAAAAATAAGAAAATAAAAAAAATAAAAAAAGTCTAAAAATGGCATCAAGACTAAAAGTGGGGCAGCTTGGGGAATTTATGGGTTCTCCTTGTGCCTATATAGAGCACATGTGGAAGTCCTCTTGGTGCTCGGATTTCCTCCTATGCTGGTTAGCTGCTACAGTGCGGTGAAAATGTATTTGACCCTTTTTTTGGGGACTTGTATTTGTGGATAAACACTCTCACTGTGGTTCACTGCAGTCACAAAGCCTTAGAAATAGCTTTTCATCTGTTCTTCAGTTTCTTTAGATCGTAGCATGATGTGTTGCTTTGAGAGATCTTTTAGCCTATTTCACTTTGTCACACAGGTTCTATTTTAGTGATTTCTCAAATCAATGGTCTGGCAATAATCAGGCTTGGGTGTGGCTAGTGAAACTGAAGGCTTTCCAAAACAATGTGGTTAATCACAATTAACTCATGATTTAAGAAAACTATTTACTTCTGCGGCAGGTTAAAGTCAAAATGACCTTGTCACGTTTTGTCTAATATTTGAATGTGTTTGATGATGTGAAACATTCAAGTGTGACGATCCTATTAATAATAATCAGTAAGGGGTAAATATATTTTTGCAGCACTGCGTGTGTGTATGTGAGACAGTGTGGCTGTCTGTGTGTCTCTCTGTAGCGCTCTGATGGAGAAAGTGGCTAAAAGTCTTAGCAGCCACAGGGCTGGGCTTTTCTGCCATGTGTGGTGTTGTTGATTTTTGTAGCATTTAATTGTAACTGTCCAACAAATAGTCTGGCCTGTAGTAATTTTTGGGTTCATTAGCAGCACTTTCCACAAGTCTATGTTTTAGTTTTTTTGGTTGATGAAAATTTTTGTGTTACACAATGTGTTACACAGGTCAGGGAGACAGACAGCCACTGTGTTGGATAGAGCTTTAAAGTTCAGGGCCTTTTTAGTCCCAACATAGCAGCGCTCCTGAGGTGACACCGTCAGGTCCTGTGGGTCTCTGACATGAAAGAAACATGGAAAATGTGGAAAATTATGTGGACAGATATGACAGATATAATTTCTGATGAGTCCGATTTCAGATGCTAAAAAAAGAACCAACCTTTCACCTTAACTTCATGTTTTTTCACCTTCCTGTCCTCTGTTTAATAAACACAGAAGCCTGTTATTCAGTTGGCTGTTGGCCTGTTTGCTTGTCTTTTATGTGCTGTGTATTGGGACAGTTCAGCCCAATCTCATGCAGGGGCCTATTTCCCAAAGCTGGTAGTGTGGCGCACTAAGGCAAATTGTGCCCACAGGTAGTTTTGGCCTCTAGTGTCACTGTCGCTGTTCGCTGTCAGCGGTGCTCCAGGTGCCACGCCCTTCTTTCCCTCAGCAAACCCACTGAAAAAGACAACTCAACCTTTTTTTTCTCTAGCTTTTCACCTTTAGTATGAGGTTATTGTTTCTGGAACCCTGGCAGCTTGATTTGGTTTGATTTGATTTTAAAAGTGTCATCAAATGGTTATTTACTTGTTCAAAAATCCTTCATTTACCTTAGTTTCACTTATCTGTGCCCCACCTGCAGCGGCTCTGTGCACTGCAGTCTAAGAGGCAATAAGATGCAGACGCAGTTATGTTTGAATGAAGTCATGTTAAATGATAATAACATGTGAATCTGTCCTGAAAACACTGAGTTGACGTACATTTGCACACAACTTCTTTTGAAGTGTGTGTGTGTGTATGTTGGCGTGGTCTGTCTGCGTTCACCCCCCCCCCCCCCCCCCCCCCCCCACATGAATAGAGCTGAGCCTTGTGCAGTCGACAGCTGTCTCCTTTGAACAGTCCAAAGACAAAAAGCCTTAAATCCAGTAACCTCCCTCTTTCATGTGTTCATTTGATACCACTCTTCCTCACCTTACTGTCGCTCCATTCAGCTCTGCAGCCTGGGGCTGCAGCTTGCTACCATTCATCGCCGGGAGTTCCTCACTTGGTCCCTCTGAATGAGATGGAGGAGGGAAAAAAAGCTTTTGGAAAGACAGTGTGCAGCTGAGTTTGACTTTTGTATGGCGCCAGAATGTGGGATCCTTTAAAACTTGTTTTCACAGTTGAGGGTTGATAACATTTGCAAAGAACCCCCCCCCCCCCCCCCCCCCCCCCCCCCCCCCCCCCCCCCCCCCCCCCCCCCCCCCCCCCCCCCCCCCCCCCCCCCCCCCCCCCCCCCCCCCCCCCCCCCCCCCCCCCCCCCCCCCCCCCCCCCGACACACACACAATTGTTCCGTGTTTTGAAGCGCACACCTTTAATGTCATGAGTTACAGCTGGTATTTTCACAGTATTCCCTGTTCATTTAGCATGTGAGTTCAAGCAAGACTGGAGTGAGACATTATGAAAGATATGACACCCAAAGAATTTATGGGAGAAATTAGTAACAGCAAAGATGGTGGTGCAAGTATGATTCTCAGGAGAACCTGGCTTTTTAAAATCTTTTTAAGCAGCGTTTATCAGATTTGACTGGCGAGTAGCAGTTTTAAAGTCCTGGTGACCAACGAGATTAAAGTTTATTTAAGATAATGGTTTTAAATACCTGCCAGAAGGTGTGTTTAAGATGGCTGCTTGTTGTAGAGCAGGGGTGTAAATTTTGGACTTTAAACTGTATTTTCATACATTTTAAAGCTTGTTCTACCGATAAAGGCCACGGGGGAGGCCATTCATACCTCGCCAAAGTAATTAAGTAATCTATAAACAATAAAATGAGAGAAAAGTTCTTGTCTTTTCTTTTTCTTTACTACAGCAGACTTTCTTTGACATGTGTACACTCTGAGACATACTGTCGAAATTTCACTTCTTTGTCTTACATTACGACATCTCAGGATTAAACGTGTGTAGTTAAACTTTACATGGACAGAAAGCGAGGTATCACTGGTCTGGCCCACTAAAGTCCAAAGTGGACTGACTCTACATAGCCTGTGATTTAAATGGAGAGTGACATCGCCACTCTAAAGAAACTTTAAACTGGATTAGCAGCTTGATAAAGCAGCCAGTGTCTGTAGTACCTGAGCTCTGTGTGTGAAGGAGTTTTGGGGAAAAATAGCAAAGTGCAAATCAGGATCTTTTTCTGCACTGAAATATGTTGACAGATAAATCAACGTATATTCTATTCTTCTGCCTCTGATCAACAAACAGGCTCTACGTTTAAAGGCAGCCTTAAACAAGAATATTTTAAACTTTGCATTGAAAATGTTCTGTAACGAGTTCCCTCTGTGAGGGAACTGAAAGCACACTGATATAAAGGTTTTCGTTATAGCTTGGCCTACAGCATTGCCCAGAACAAGTCTTCTCCTCAGGATACCTCCCATATACTTTATGGCTTCTTAGAGGAAAAAAGCCATAGATGAAAGCTAAAAATACTACTGTATATTTGGAAGAAAAAGGGGAGTCTTGGGTGAGTGTGTGTGATAACCCAGGCGGTTGGCCCTCTGTGTGTCCGACTGCCTCCTATTCACTGAGGGTAATTAGAAAATCCTCAGGGCAGGAACTGCTCGGCTGTGTGTGTGTATGTGCCAGAGCGCCACTGAGTGTGTTTAGCTTATGCACAAGCAGGCTGAGGCCCAATACTGTACCAGGCAAAGGTTTCCACCGGATCGCTCTTGCATAACTCAGTGAGTGATAACACCGGTGCATTCCTCTCAACACACATCACCAGCTGCCAGCATCTTTTCCTCAGTTTTTCCCAGTTCACGTTTTAAATGCAATTGGTCTCAGAGCACCGGGTGAACAGGAGAGTGTGAGGTTCTAGAGGAGATGTGAGTTACGGGGACACGTTTGCAGATTCACCTCTCGGCCTGCTTTGAAGGAAAGGAGAGACTGGGTGGTCATCCAGGCCAGAGATTATGCTCATCCACAGGTAGGTCAGGTGGGGTCAAAGCTGCAGGACTTCCCACATCTATTGAGTGTCTTTACTTTCCAACCTTATGAGAAACACATTGTGGAAAAGGAGAAGGGAGGGTTTTTCTTATTGGATATGCACCGACAGGAGCTTTGATGGCAGTGTTTAGTCGTATTTAATCCTAAAATGTCAAGGTGGAGTTAGCTCGTGGGGTGCGTTTGCTAAATTTCAGCTGTTTTATGGTGCCTACTCTTGGCTAAATTTCAGTATGTTGATTCAGAGGTTCCTTAATGCCAGTGTCTTCCTGAATGATCACAGATTAGATAGCATAAACACACTGCCATGAACAGAGCGCCGGCCATAAAACAGCAGCATCATACGGGATGAGTGTATACACTCTGACCGCCAAAATACAGCCCTTACCTTCACTTCCTCAGCCGATGAACAGCTGGTCTCCATGGCACCTGCTCCTCCACAGGTTCTCATGCATTGTATTGCACCTAGCTGCCTCTTTTCTGATTGGCCGTAAGGATTATATGAACCCAGTTGCCTGCCGTCTGGAAACTGTAGTGTTTACAGAGCGGCGCCCGAATCCACAGGGTGTGTTTGGCGTTGTAAAAGCTGTGGCTGAGGAAGCCTTTGTGCTGAATATGTTAATGTGTAGCCTCTTACTATGACAGGCTGGTGCAGCAGAGAGGCCGAGGTAATGTTTAGGCCTGTGGACTTTGACACGCATGTTTTCATGTGCTGATGATTTACTCGCATAGCCAGCTCTATGAATTAAATCTGAGGACAGACTTGGGAGTCAACTGAGGTCGAAGCTGGAGTGGTTTTCCAGAATCCTACCTCCTTTTTATCAAATCCTGTGCTTCACATATATACTCTATATGATTAGCTATATAATTATCTAATTCAAGTGCAGCTTTTAGCAGCAGAAAACATTCATCATTCAGTGTAACACTTTTTTGCTTTATGTAGAAAGGAAGGTGTAGCTTACTATTTGATGTTCAATTTTGTTTTATAATCACAACAGTCGCCTTTTTATTGTAAAGACACAACAATAATAGAGAAATAAAAACTCAACTATCACATGACCCTGCGAGCGAACACTTGGCAACAGTGGAAAGCAAAAACTCCCTTTTAACAGCAGAAACCTCCAACAGGGAGGGGCAGCTGGTTGGCTGTGAGGGAGGGAGACGGGACAAAAGATGTGCACTGGTAGAGAGCAAGAGATTAATATCCATCCGTCTGGACAGGTCACCACACAGGGCAGTTTAATAATAACTAATGATTAAATACAGAGTGGTGTTTAAACACATAGTAAGTGAAAAAGGTGAGTGAAGTCAGTGCATCATGGGAAATCCCCAGCATCGTAGGCCTACTATGTAACTATGGGAGGGTTCAGGGTCACCTGATCCAGTCCTAACTGCAAGGTTTATTAAAACAGTAAAGTTTTAAGATTAATCTTAAAAGTAGAGATAGTGTCTGTCTCCTGAATCCAAACTGGAAGCTCGGTCTACAGAAGAGGGGCCTGAAAGCTCAAGGCTCTCCTCCCCATTCTACTTTTAAATATCCGAGACCCACAAGTAAGCCAGGAGTCCAAGACTGAAGTTCTCTGCTGTCCACTATGTAGGATATATGCTCTATATGTCCAGTCCCTGTCAGTTCTCTCACTGCAGCATTTGGCTCAGCAATGAGTGTTGGCGTGTTTTTAATAAGCGATACTGTAAATGCACAAAGGGATCTATTCAGTTCAGGGGGAAATCTGTTTCCTTTCACATAAACATTCAACAGCTCTTACACCACTTACAGTTGCGGAACCTGAACTCTGTTTGCATGAGGAACAAAAGCTTTTTCCTGCATTGATCCGATATGCAGTGTGCTCACAGCGAGCCACAGCACGAGTTCCTTAATGAAGTGTGAGTTTGTGTTTAGAATAGCTGCAGATTAGCTGAAGATGGCTCACTCTTGAGCTTATTTTAAAAATCTCTTAGCCCTCGGCCCCTTGTTTTAAAGTTTGAGTGGAAAGGTTGAATTTCTCGGTATCTCCCTATTCCCCTCCCTTACCGCTTAGGTCAGATGTATATTTTGGCAGCGACGTTCAGGATTTCAAAGAGCAGCAAAGAGATTTAAGCTATAAATTTCACTTAATTGCATCCATTTTATATGGCTCGGCAGTAATTTACTGGCAACAGACAGTGATGAGAGACAAAGCCTTTATGATGAGTTCCTAGTCAAGTCAAACAGATTCGTAGTATGTGTAATAGCAAAACACTGTAAAAGTGTGTACAGTTAGTTTTCTCTTTTATTACCAGAGATTAATGTTTAGACGACTCTTCGTGTGATTCTGAAAGAAAGAAATCACACTGAGAAGCGTTTGGGTCTGATCTGGGCTCTATTTGGTATCTACGACCCTCTAAAAGGCTGTACCTGCCAGATGTGATCCAAATGCCACAAAACCCCTAACATCTGGATCCTTTCGATATGTTGAAGCAGCCAGACCTACCCTGTTAGTGTCAAGACCAAGTATGGCCCATACAAACTGCAAATATGGGCCACATGGGGGCTGACCGTTATTTCCTATCTGGGATGGAGGTAGTGTCACCTGTTTGCGACTGAGAGTGATGACCTAAAAAGGCAGACTAGTTTTAGAAGTAGTAAACAGGTGATGCGGGAAGCCGGGGCTGTTTCTGAGAAGTGTGACTGTGCTGCCTTGGCACTGAGCTGTTTCAGGCTTGATGTGGACTTTAAAGCTTTTTTTATACTTTTAAGCAGGTTTCATTTCAGTTGCTTCCGGCTGCTTTTGGTCACTTCGCAATATTTGCTGCAGTGTGGGTGGTTTTTGTTTTCGCCCTCGGCCCTGACACATGGAGGAAGTGGAGGGTGCATATGGGGTTGAGGGCTGTGTTTCTTGGTAACTGGTCCCAGTGGGACGCTTCCTGATGGCGTCTTCACCTGAACCCTGCTTCCCGGGAGAGCTTCCAAATCACAAACACATCTTGCATCATTTGCACAACCTGCGATTACTGCCCCCCCCCCCTCCTCAAAGCAGACAGTGTGGGAGAGATCAGTTATTACTTAACATGCAAAGAACAAAAGAATAAACAAAAAATGCACTGTACATGTCAAGTATTTTTAGCAACATTGAGACACAAGTTTGCAAAAGTTATAGTGTCAACATAAAATGAAAAACTACTGGACTTAATCCTTTAAGCGGACCAATACCGGCCCATGAGTCGTTTGGTACTGGGCTGCAAGAGTTGAGGCTCGGGTGTGAAATTTATGGTTTTCAGGGTTTTTATCAGTTTTATCGTTTTTTTATTTATTTATTTATTTTTAGCATTTTTATGGTTAACTCGGTTTCCCTGGGTCTTTTCCCGTGTGTTATGAATAAATCTTCTTCCTTTTTTTTTGTACCAATACTGGTTTTATTTTGTTGTATTTATCCGCCACACCTTAAAGGCCGTTCCGTGAAAATATTGTTGGACATAAACCGGTCCGTGGCGCAATAAAGGTTGGGGGCCGCTGCTTTAACCCAGTTTACCAAAAAACGTTGTAGACACTGTGTTTTCTTTCAGTGTGTGATGTGTGGCCGTCCTCAGGGCACAAAGGCTGAAAAGAACCTTCAGAAATGAATTTCCCATATTTTTTGACCTGTCGTGACAGTTCATACCATGTTACAGTGACTAGGCTCAGCTTTTAGAGCGTCAGTGATTCTCTGAGCTTTTTATTTAAAGTGATGATAAGAGTTAAGAATGCTACACTTGAATGAAAAAGGCTTCAAACAAAAAAAAATGGCAGACTAACACATGATACATTTACTGTCCGTATGATGTTTGGAGTGTGTTTATCTTATTTTTTATTTTTATCTTTTTGTCATGGAGGCAGGCTCTTTGGGTATAATCGTTTTAAATTCAACATTTTTTAAATTGTATCAGAATTACACACAGATCTATTCCTTCATTGTGAATACAGACTTTGTTTCTGCTGAACTCTGTTACTGAAGGTTTGAAGATCCATACATAATTCACACTGTAAAACTGGCACAGCTCCTGCCCTCCCACTCCCTTCCCATATTTCATGGAACATGTTTTGGGTCTAAAAACACTGGTAAAATCTAGAAATAAGAGTTGTAATTCTAAAATTTTAAAAAAGGGCAGACTGTGAGAATGGATCAGTCGTTGCAGGGGTTTTTTCAGGCTAGTCCCTGAATATCTTTGCAGCTGAAAAAAGTTTCAGTATAAAAGACACCACTGGGAACTGCTTTCTATCTTTGCAAAGCTCTTTTAGCATTCTTCCAATCAGCCCCAAACCCTCCTGTCCCAAATGTTTCATGCTACAGGACATGATAAAGAAATTCTCTGAGAGTGCTGAAGTGCATGTCAGCAAACACCATCCTTTGAAGACAAACTCTGCCACTCTAGCAGTAACAATGGCTTCCATTGAGCAGCAAGCAATGCCTGCCAATTGTATCAATACTGGGACTGGAGGTGACCTTTTATGTTTGCAGACATTCAAAACTATGACTACTTCCTGTATGGTGTGTAAGAATCAGACAAAGATCACAAAGTTTTCTCTTAAAATATAATCTTTGGAATTTGTCCGTTTGGTCTCGGTCGTTCCGGTGTGGTAGAAATGCAAACAGGTCTACACAAGAAGGACTTTTAGTTCCTGATTTAGTTTCAGTTAATATTCACTTCCTGGGGACTTCTGGTTAAAACAGACTTGTGATTTATTTACAAAGCACCGAGTAGACCTACTTCCAGTTTACATTTATCTGTCAGCCTCCCTTTGGTTCGCCTGGTCTCAGAGTTAGAAATGAATGGTGATGCTGTTACGACACCAGACATTATCTATGGCTAATTAAAAGCAGTTTTGAACTTGTGTTTATCATAAATATAACTTTGATTGATGAACCTTTGATAATCAGCTGTATGTGCTGTCCAAGCATGATTTTCCTTTCAGAATAATCTCTGCCCCAAAGACTCAAAGGCCTGTGCAATGGGCACTCAGCTCCTGTTCATGTTGTCATGCCTGAATGAAATTGACATGCACATAAGCTAAAGCAGATATCTCATCCTTGAAAAATCTTTATTGCCTTCATTCAAATGCTTTAGTAAATGCATTATACAGTGAGCTAATTACATGAGATCAAATGGAAAGTCTTTTGGAAGAAACGGACAGGTGTGTTTGGAGATGGTACGCTCTCCTAGCACCTCATAATGCCGTCCAACTGAACACACAGAAACCCTTTAAAGACTGACAATGCCAGTTTTGGATGTGAAGAAGGCAAGGCTGACAAGCTTTTTAAAGCACGACACAATGAATGATGACCTTCAGGTCACCATTTATGCTCATTTCCTAAACAAACTCCAGCGTCTGGACGGCGAATGACTGAAATTTGAGCCAGCCGGCTGCTCTGCAGGTGTGTTTGACTGGCAACAAGAGTCAAACTTTAGCCTGTGAGTGTCTATACATGCAGTTTTAGGATGGATAAGAATCCATTCAGATGACATTGAACTTGACTTTAAGAAGATGTGCTTCTCATGTACCACTGAGGTCTGACTTAATTTATTATCATTAACTTTGCAGTTAATGATTTGTAATGGAGGCTTTTTTCAAAAAATAATGTGGTAATACATTTTTACCACAAATTAAAATGCAATTAATTAAAATGAGATGACCCATCACACTTACAGTTTTACATCCCTTTTATTATTAGCATATTGTTCTTGGCTGCCCCATGATATTTACTATTAATATCTATCATTACAACATCATCATTTCTACAATTTCTGTAAAAACTAGTTCACTATTTAGCGATACTGAGTTGAAATGTTACCATGTAGAGGGGAAAACGACAGCTGTATGTTACGTAATGGTCAGAGTGTGAGATAGGTGATGGTTGTAGGCCAGAGGGGTATACCATGAAGGAAGTTCATGCTGTCTTTGTGTTTGCTGGCTTAAAAAAAAATCTAAAACCCCAACTGGAGATAACAGGTATCATTACAGTGGTTTTCTATTTTCTCTGTTGAGCTGTGCTTTCTGCTTTCAGGCTACAAGCTCGTCATGTGACCCTTCTTCACAGAAAATGAAGCCTGTGAGAGCTGCCTAGTCCAATCAGAGATGTTATCAGATGATAATAATGAAATGGTGATAAGAACATAAAAAACCCACAACAGTAAGATTCAGCAGTGTTGTGAGAGAGAGATTCATGCTGCAGAAAATCATTAATCTGGTGATCTAGGGCAGAGACTGGACAAATTTCAATTTTTAGTTTGAGTTAATATATTTATTTTAACAAGCACGTCCTTAGGAATAATGCTTATGCTTAAACTGGATACTTTTAAACATTAAATGTTACTGTCCCACAGAATAATAAATGAAACATACTCTAGTTTCTCTATTGTGTTTCTAGCAGCTACAATTCCAGCAGCGTAAAACAGGTTTAGCAGCAGATTAGAAGTACAAAAACACTGATGCAGTTTCTACTTCAGCAATTTTACATTTACATCTTTACACCTGGGCTTCTTCATTTATGACGCTAGTAAGGCACGACTTAATAAACTCCACATATAAAACGTATTCCCTCAGCAGAAAATCTATATTGTGCTCAAAACATGCTGCAAACAGAAGAATCAGTTAAAACGCGGCACTTCCAGACGATTGTTTCATCAACCGAAGCTCTAAACCTGCTCCCAACCAGGTTATGTGTTCAGCATAAGTTGCCATGGTGATTTAGCCAAGTAAAAAGCAAGCCACTTTCGTGATACAGAGCAATCTGACTTTAAGCTCGACATAGCTCACTAACCCATTCATCTTGCTTGGTAGTAAGTACACCCCTCAGTTGCCAGTGTGTGCATGTGTGTGTGTTTATTTATTTATTTTAATGTGACAATTTTACTTTTCCAACCTTTGTGTCGACCATATTTAGAGCACATTAACATTCAACAGTGGGTATATTTATGTGGATTATGGTCATGTATGAATTCTGAATATTACTCCATTTATCTCTGTGCGTGTCGTGGATGTCAGGTTGATCACAGCAGCAGTTTGGAGCCAAACAGTTGTGTTGTGAAATAGTAATAATTAGTATGCCTCGCTCCGCTCCCCTATAGCAATATGGCCCATTGGAGATTATGGGATACAACCGTGCCATCCACACACACCTTCCCGCACCAAATCCTTTGGGGCCAATTACCTGCTGCTGGTGGCAGGCGGCAAGTCAGAGCACGGCTGCGGCTGCTAGACTGCTTGTGTGCATGCTGCTCCCTTGGTGATTCTCAGGCTTTGTGAAAAGAAGTGAGACTTGTTGTTTCTTGCAACAACAGGGCAAATGCAAAAGTACAATATAGAGTTAAAAACACTGTAATGTACAAAAAGAACTGCAAGAACAACAATGACACCAACAAAAGCTGTATTCCATATTTCTGTTATCTGCTCTGAGCGAGTGAGATGGTTTTTCTGCCCTGGCAGACAGGGAGCTAATTGGCGAGAGACTCGGTAGAACTCGGTGGCTGAGTGCTGAACAGTGTAATGAGGGACCTTTAAACATCACACCTGGGCTAAGTCCTCCAATTTCTTCTAAGACAACGTAAATCTCTATAATTATCTCGTAGTCACCTGAGCAGAAGGGCAGGAGAAGCGGACAGGTGGATAAAACAATAGAAAAGACCGAACAATCATTTAGTGCGTACTGAGCGATTAAAGGCCTCCAAATTAAGAGACCTGTGAGAACAGCAGCTTTCACAACAACTACTATACCCCTGACTTTTCACTTTAACATGGAAAGATTGGTATTCATTATTCATAACTGATGAATATGTTATAAGACACAGCATACTGCATTGTTCAGATCAGTTTCACAGGTGACTCTATACAGTACAAGGTGTCTATTTACTTCAAGACATGCACACATACACCTTTATTAAAACTACTCCATTTAGGTCCATCTGCACGTGCACAGTATCGAAACAGTTGTCAGACAAGCTATATTTGATACGTGTAAAAGCTTTGGTGGGTCTCTGAATACCCAAAATATCCCAAACAGGCCTTATTTAAAATAATACATGGCTGATACATGCCCTGTCAGGCCGTCTATCATTTCCTTCGATGATCACATTGCAAAAATTTTGTAAATTTTAGACATTCATGCTATTTCCTAAAACGTGCATGCTGCAAAGAATAATGTTAGGATAATATGAAAATAAATAAAGTTTGACAACTTGTTTGGAGGAAAGTAGAAAACAATTATACATTTACATGTAGAAGCTTGACATACTATATGCATGTCTCAACCTTTTAGGAGCACATGTGTGAAACGTTCACCATTGAAGCTGTTTTTTCCATATCAGATTTTAGTACCTAGACTCGCCAGACACCTTATTAGTTGCACCTAGTCCTGGGTTTGACCTCCCTTTTGCTTTGATTCTAAGTGGCACCAGTTCAACAGGGTACTGGAAACATTTTGGTCCATCCATGATGCAAATCACCTGCACCACCACATCCCAAGTGTGCTTTAATGGATTGGGATCTGGTAACCATGGAGGCTATTTGAGTACAGTGAGCTAATCACGATGCTGAAGAAACTAATTTGAGAGGATTTTACTTTTTTGACATGTCAGCCATCAGAGGATGGGTACTATGATCATAAAGGGATGGACATAATCAGCCACAGCACTTGTGTAGCCTGTGGTGTTTAAACAGTACCAAGGACCCAAGGTGTGCCAAGAAAATATCCTACACCATTACACCACCAACAGCAGCATAAACTGTTGATAGAAGGCATGATGGATGCTTTCAGTGTGTGTTTATCAGCCTTAGCTGACAGGAGTGGCACCTGTTGAGGCCTACTGCTGCTATAGCTCAAGATCTGGTGTGTTGTACATTCAGAGAAGCAGCTCTCGTGCCTTGGTTGTAATGAGTGGTTATTTGAGTTGTAGCCTTACTTCTATCAGCTAGAAGTAATCAGGTCGTTCTCTTCTGATCTTTGGCATCAAAAAGGCATTTTTCCCAGAGAACTGCTGCTCAATGGATATTTTCTCTTTTTTGGCCAATTCACTGTAAAACCTAGAGATGATTATGTGTGCAAATCCCAGCAGATCTGCAGGTTAAGAAATGCTCAAGCAGCTGTTCTGGCACCATCAACCGAACCACGTTCAGAGTCTTGGTTTGAACTTCAGCACTGTCTTGATGATGTCTACGTGCCTAAAAGCACTCAGCTACAGCCATGTAATTGTCTTAATAGACATTTGCATTAACCAGCAATAGAACAGGTAATGAAATGCTTTCAGAGCGTATATAGACTAATCAGGAGATTTATCATAAACTCTTTGACTGTTTCTGGCATATTTTTATCCTTTATTCTCATTCCAATGTAAGCAATTCACTTACCGAGACTTTGCAAACAAAAATCCAAGTAGAAAATTTTTGCTAATTGTTATTTGTGTAATTTGTTGAAGCTAACAATGATCAGTGTAAAACAGTGAAAAAATCCTTAACTCTTTGAGGGCTAGATTCTGAAAAGAAAATGCTCCCTTAAATAAATACCTTAATTTTAATTTTTTGGTGGGCTGTGCATGTGTGTGTGTGTGTGTGTGTGTGTAAGGCCCGAAGCTACAGATGTGGTTATGTGGGAATATTTGGGGGTGGGGTGGGGGAGTGGGGGGTAAACACACTTTATTGAACTGGGTTTTAAAGGGCGGAGTGTGCCACAAAGGTCACCTGTTCAGTGCACTATGATTTTTCGGTTGGCTAAACATCATATAAACAGAAATATAGTCTACTTTTGAGGCCTGGGGGGAGATACGTGTCCAGCTTTGCGAGTCACCTTGGATACAAAATGCAGGTTAATGAAGGGCAACATGGAAACTGTCGGTGACAGCACAGGATAAAATGAAACAAGCATGAGTCATTATTTTCCTTTTCTTAGTTGACAAGTTCTAGTGTGGATCCAGAATGTGATCCACATGTTTGGCTGTCAGGTTCCTATAAACGCAAACAAGGATACAACCAAGTACACGGGGCAGCAGTGTATCAGGTATCAGTAAACATATAAGACCTAAAGCATTTAAAGCGAAGTCATGGAAAAATCATGAGTCAGAGAACAAACTTCCCATGCGAATAGAAAAAGTATCCTAACGTATCGGTCACTGCCCGGAAAGGATTCTCGACGGGAAAAGTATTCGCTCTATTTGTTGTCATTTTCCAGACGTAGTTTACACCTGCCTTTAGGTGTTAGTTTGTAGGCCTTTTGTTTAAACACACACACACACACACACACACACACACACACACACACACACACACA